>NC_083597.1:24474893-24777923 GCF_020882245.1 Rhopalosiphum padi | reverse complement strand
TAATGGAACAAATCTTAACTCGTTAAGTTAAAAGTTACATTAAAAAAAAATGTAAATTAGCTTTAACTTTAGACTTCGTTTATACCTGTAATATGTTTATTACTATTGTAATGTTAAGTAATGTTAAACAGCAATAGATACATATGTATGTTTTTACAAGTGGTTGTTTTAACGTAAATACTAATAATAATATGAAGAGTGGGCTAATAATATTATATAAAAGAATTAAGAATAGGTATAACCATTTCTCTAGAGTCTCTCCAAAATTAAATGGTAGCGATGAGTGTCTAACATTGATTTGTTCCGGTGAATTCCGAACACGATGGACGTCAACAGCCCCTCGAACCCGTTCGCATGTGCTCGCAGACAAGTATATTATAAAAAAAAATATGCATACTTATTACATGCATTGTATTGCGTGTGCGTGTCGTGTCGAGAGACCCATAAAAATATAATAATAATAGTAACGAAAAATTCCGTTCGAGGACTCCGTGACATCGTCAACAAGCCTTTTTTTTAAAGTAAAATACAATATTATGATATACTTATACATGCTATTTTGTACTGTATAGTGTAAAGTTACTATTATAATTTGTATTATAATGATTGAAAACGTATATCCATCGTGATAGATCAAAATTCAACATCAAATAGAAAAATAGATCAAAAACAGCTTAATATTATAATGTACAATGCTTTTTCGGTAAAGGCTTATTAGAACCAACTAACCACGTTTTAATGATCGGCTTATATTTAACTATTCTGTATACATGCAGAGTGATCTTGACGTGGTTCAATCGTTCTCTCGGTTAGATTTTGTAATTTAAAACAAAATGTTATTGTTTTTGTAAATTATTGAAGTACCCTATTATTATAAGCACTTGTGACATTAAATGTAAGTAGGTACCTACAACGTACATTGGTATATACATAATACAGTTCACTATTTTTTTTTTTATTATACTATGGTGATCTAGTATTCTAGTTAAATACCAGTTATAACAATAAGACAATAGAGATTGATTAATACATATTTTAAATTTTAGCATGATATTATGGCAATGGTTCTGTTTAGCCATCAATGAATTCTTAACGAAATCTAATGCAATAAATAATAATTCGTGAATAATTTGTGGCAACTGACCTCCCTGAAAGTTGTATAATCATATTATAGTGTCGAGCTGTGCGTATTACGAGGCACAATATTGTGTTATCTGGGAAATATAAATGATAGCGCATTCAGCTGCTGTGGCAATGTAATGAGGTAATAAAGGTACATTACTCTGAAATATTTGTAATCTCCCTTCTTTGGTTTTACTCGATGACCAGCAGCATTGTGACTATAATATCTATACTGGTCGTACAATATCTTTGAATGTAACTTTACTGTCTTTCAAAGTATTTATATTTAAAGAGGACTCATCGGTCGAGTTCAACACAGCTTATGCAATGCATAAAAAAACTCAATTTGTTTCCGATTTGTATTCGCCTATTTGCAGTCAACCATTGAACCATATAATATTTGTATCTGTCGTCCGCCTCTAATACGACGAGACATCAATAACTCGCAGTGATTACACTTATATATTATGTATAGGTAATACGGCGATTATAACAGTGCGAGCAATAGCGATGCTATGCTGGTGCGGGTGTAATATAAACCGCAGCTAATACCGCAGCGTCAATATACATGCGTTATACCGCCGCTGTATACTCTATAGGACGTGTATTATGTATTATACACATTATAATATTATAATTACACCGCGTATCTATTCTGTCGGTCAAAATATATCCATAAAGTTTATTACCCCGCATTGTTATGCACGTGTCGCGTTCGAATCGGAGTTGTAATCCACCGCCATCGACGCGTGGTAAACGGCGCGCGCAACCGTTATGCGTGTTATTTTTGAGATTTATTCGTTAAATACTTAAATGTATTACATTAAATCGTTACTCATTATAATGTTATATTACACTTATTATTAATATTTTCGTTTGGAGTCTGATGTGCAATACAATATACTTAAATACTGCACACGCACACACACGCACATTATTCACCCCGCCGGGAAATAGGTACGATACCATAGTGTCGCGTGGGCGCGGGCGTCGTTCAATAACACTTAAATCGAGTGCGAATATAAAACTTTATGTGTTATGTGTGTATATAAATATAATATGGACGGGGATTAATAACACTAAAAATTAGCGCGGGAAACACAATAAAACAGAACAAATACACACGACGCCGGACGTCGTTGTTAAATATATTATATTAAAACGGTATGTGTTCGATATGATATATCACATATATATATATATTATTGTACAAAGCCCCGATACAATGTAATGTATACAATACCACCGATCGAATACAATGGGGCGCGTTAATATATTATTTTTCTGCTGCTGTTGGCGATATCGTGCGTATATATACTGCTAACTGCACAACACACATTGTGTACATCCTTCAGCTACACGTCCTTTGCACACAACAAATCTGGCGATCGGTAAATATTCAGTGATGTACTAATATAGTAGTATTGTATAGTATACTTAGTGATTCTTTTATCGAAGCACATTCATTATTTCAAAAACTTTTAATTTTTTTAAATTATTATTTATTTACATTTATTTAAGTCGTCACTAAACTATATATTTGTTGTCGTAATAATATCTTATGTATTTTTTTATTTTTTGTGTAGCGATAACCTACATTTTTAATTTATTATTTATAAAACAAAATATATTTTGGAGTACTTTAATGTACTATGGGAAATGCATATCGTGCGAATACTTTTTATAATATAACTATTAACTATATATTATAAGTTCAAATATATTTTAAGTCAAAATGAGCGGAAGAAAACGCAATAGGACTGGACCGCAAAATGTTGTAGAACTTAAACAAATTAACTCGTTCAAAATTTGAATTTATACATAGAAATATTCTACTTCTTGATGTATAAAATTAAAAATGCATGTTTTCATGCAAAACTGTAAAAAATAATAAAAAAACTACAAAGATAAAATTTCTTTTTTCAAAAATATTTTTTTGCAACGGCTTAAAATGATTTAAAAAAATAACTGTACTGTCTATATATTAATATAATAATATATAAATACTTAATACAGCATTAAATCATATTGTTTTTAGACCGCGTGTATATAGTATATATAGTATATTATAATGATGAAATACGTGAACCAAAAATATATTTGAAGATATAATATAAACACACGCAATATGTATGCAAGAATGTAAGCATCGAATGTTTTGAGTTTTTAAAGGATATCGTAGATATATAATATTATCAAGACGTAGAAATTTGTAAAAAATCGTAATCATGTTTATTTATTTGTGGTTTTTTATTTCTGGGATGCTTATATAATATCAAATCGTTTCACGCTATATAATTTTGGACTTAATATATTACATAAATCAAACGCGGGTGTTTTAACTTAGGAAGTGGTGATTTTTCAAACATCTCTTAGTTCTTCCGAGAAATTTTCTAATATAATGATAAATGTAATAAGCACCCGTCAAATCATGATGAGCTACAACAATGGTTTCGAATTGAGGGCATCGCCTTATTATATACAACTCGTGTAATGCTGTAACATTGTTTTTCGCTTTGATTTAATCGTTTTTAAAAACCCGTAAAAAAACCACCCAAGTTTATTGATTTATAATATGCAATACAAAAGTACAAATGTTAATATACTCACACGACTGTATAACCATATCGCTGTTATATTATACCTCACGCGTGCGGTGGGCGACAAAAAGGCTTTTTAAATGCATCGCCTGTTCAACGGCAATATTGCACAAGTGTGTAAGTGTGTGTGTGTGTGTGTGTGTGTGGCAGTAGAGCACTAATGGACGAGCGATATGGTTTTTATTATATTATTATTTTTGTTTTAATATACCGACAAATTGCGTTCGTTCCGAGCAATTAGACTGCTCCCTTCGTGACCCGACTGAAGCTCATCTGCCCTTAATTACATAACACCCCCACCACCCACTTTCGCATGTATATATATACTTTATTACCTATACTTTATACCCCGTCACTTTTTTTTTATCGTATATAGGTACGCGTGTGCACGACACTCCATATTACATAGCTGATTCAGGTATAAGTAATTCCGGTAATATGACTGTTGTTGTTTTTTGTTGTTGTTGTTATGTTTTACGTTAATATGACTGCTGGCCTAACCCCGTCCGGAGCAGGTGAAAATATTGTATATTTTTTCATTAATTTATTTAGAAGAGCGCACGTGAACGCAAAAAATAGAGTTATTGGTTATTATACGACATACGTATACAATATTGCAGTAAATAGATACAAGATACCTGTATTGTATTGTATGTAATATAATATTAATTTTTTTTTCTTATAAAATAGGAAGGTGACAAGAATAATACGGTGTATATATTGTGCGGTGAATCGTTTTGGTTCTACTTATACGAGTATAGTTCATGATAATATATCAATAATACATCGATGTATAAAAATTATATTGATTAAGTAAAAGTAAATGGTAGAATATAACGAATGATTGGAAAATCAAATGTATTGTTCGTGTTATTTCGAGTAAATTACAATATATGTGAATGAATCAAAACAATAAATACAAATTCTCTAAAAAAACAAATAAGTAAATAATGATAATAAGAAGCAATTTATAATTAATTAATTAACTATAAGAAACTCGAAATTTGAAAGTAGAAATAATATGATAATATTGTTTGGTAACTGTAACCATTGGATAAATAAAATAAAATATGTAAATATGTTATATTATATAAGGTACATAAATAATTAATACTTTTATAAGAATAACTTTTTACTAGAACGGTTTTAATTAATTAATTTTAAAATGTAGATCAAAGTTAGAACTCATAAAAAGAATGTTAAAATAATAACGTGGTTGAAGAAGGTTAAAAATTATAGCGTGACTATGTTTTTTTAACTCTTTGTTGATAGTAAATATTTTTTTAAATCCACTCAGTATCATACTTATTTTATAATTGCAGGCTCCTACATAAAATAGTGCTGTACTTATTTGCGCCTAAAATAAATGGGTCAACGGATTTTTATTTTTTACATCGAGTTATATAATATTATAGGGTTTTGCAGGGCATAATATTATTATTACTCACTATTCAGTACTTCAGTAGATATTTTCATATGTTGATGTAAATACTGACCAACTTAGATTTTCAGCGATAAAATAAAAAATAATTACGAGTTTATAATATTACGTCCATGCGTACAACGGCGTACTTTAAGACAAGCTGAAATTGATCGTGCAAATATCGCTCATCTATTTGTCTGCAACCTGAAAAACGGACAGCAGCCCGTTCGAATTTGACGTAAGTACCTACCTATATATACTATAATAATATATTCATATACGCAGCTACATAATAGTATATGTTATATCAAAGTAATATAACGGCAAAGTACTTGTATATTGTTAATGGTTTCGGGACATTAAATGGTTGGGTATTTGGCGCGTTAATCATGAAAATCTTTGCACGTTTCTGACGATCGGTTAAAAAAAGAAAACCAGCAGTGCCAGGCACGTGGTTGTGCACGTCTAATCATCGGCCGCAGCTGACGGTTTTTCTCACGCCCTCCTTTGGCCTTTCCGTCGGTAGGTACACTTACATTATATGTATATATAAAGACCTGCGTGTATATAGTAATAATACATTCACGGAGCTCGATGTACCTCATTAGTATATATATATACGTATGCACAAAATATATAGTCATAATATTATCATGTGATTTTTTTTTTTTTTTTTTTAAGTCGTTTCGTGTGCTTTCGGTACGAAATGTGTGCCCACGTTTAAGTATATATTATACGGTCGGCCCAGTGGAGGGTATAACGAATAACAATAACGACAAACGCAAACTTCGAGGGGCCCAACCACTCGGCGCAATAAACATTATAACGAACGCGAACTTCAGCTATCTCTCTATAGGCGGCGTATAATGACTTTAACAAGTTTTCGGTTTCCAGTGTCTCTTGTCATGATATTATCCGAAGTCCTCGCTCCCCTCTGCATATACCTTACCGCCCACCTATATTGGTATTGTGCGACCGGTATATTATATAATAAATACTCGCATGCCACGGGGTATGACAATCGACAATATAATATTATTGCCGTACATATAATATTATATATTCGGTAGCTGTGCACTGTACATAATAGACTCTCGACTACCGAACACGATAGCATTTTGAACGACCGCAAATTCGTCGAGAGCTTTCCCATTTCGATTATATTAGAATATAGAATATAATATATTATGTCACATTAAATCCTGCCCGACAACGGGGAAAGTCGTACAGCTCGTTTTTACGACTGAATATCGGTAAGGGGTACACCGCACGCGCCGATGTCATTTCGATTCACGCATAGCGTTACGAGTGCACTTTAGCCAAACGCCATGAACGAAATCGTCCGCTCGATGAATAACTGCAACACGTCACGGTATACCTAATACCGTATACGTGGTAACGAATCGTTGTGTTTGAGTTAGACATTTGACATGTATGGAGGAGTACCACGATAGCGTATCATAGTTAATCGAAGACAATTTTAAATAGTTTTATAGATTATAATAATTGTATATAATATAATATATTAATTATGTGTACTAACTACTAATTATATCTAATTCAATAACTATTATTTAACTATACGAAATATGATTTGAAGTCGAGTAGCACAATATTTACTAACCGAATGTGGAACGACGTGAACAATAACATCGACATAATGAATATTATAATATTATTGTGTATTATTGTAGGGATGTAGAAATAGACACTATTTCCGCGAAGTTCGGTATCTATAAGGGTGCGAGTTGTGAGGTGAGCATATCGCCAGAACAAGTTGAACGATAAGGCGAGTATATCGATACTAATCTGTGTGTATGCGTCGAAAGCCGTATAGCCCGTGATACAATTTTATACCGGGTCTTCTGCACAAGACCGGAAAACGATAAATTAGGTTATTATAATGTGTACAGTTTTCCACAAACTGCCCACTAAAAAAAACTACAGAATGACTGTTACAATTATACAATCATGCGACACACACCCCCACCAGAGCCAAACTCAGGAAATATAGGCCCGGATGAACAATATAACTTTAGGAGCTTTTAATACTTGTTAAATGCAGTAATCATTAAAATAACATATAATAGTTATTGCATTAGCGAACACAATTTTTATTTAAAGAACATAAATACATTTTTTATACTTGTGTAATATTTAAATATGATTATTAACCATCTATAGATATAGTTATAATAATGTCAGCATAAATGAAAAATACCAATGATAATGTTTACTGATGTACATCATGTAAACGTCTAACAAAATCAATAACATCATACAATTTCACAGTGCCCACTTTAATATTTAATCATCAACATATGGGCCCGGTACTGAATCCCCCCTAAGTTGGACTCTGACATACACATACATATATATATATATAAAATAAAGACTACGTAAGTTCGTGGCGCTCGACGGAGCTCGCTGCTTACCTGTCGTATCTCAGGTCGTCGTCGTACGGGTAATCCGGTGGAAGTATCTGCCAACAGCTGGTCTCGTATGCCCCGACCGTTTGAGTTCCGCCACCGCCTCCGCCCACAGATTCCTGCGGGCCGAAAGGGACCAGAGCACCGGTCGAATCGGTGGGTTCGATGTGGTGGTGGTGGTGTTGTAGTTGTTGTTGCTGTAGAATTATGTGATCTTCGTGATGCTGTTGGTCCTGCTGCTGTTGCTGTTGCTGCTGCAGGTGATGGTGATGGTGGTGTTGATGGTTATTATGTTGTTGTTGTTGCTGCTGCTGTTGATCGTTCATGATCGGCATAAACGTGGTCCCGTGATGGTCCTGGTGATGGTGGTGGTGCTGCTGTAAGACCATCGGGTCGGCTCCGGTCAAGACGTCGTGCTCGTGGTGCGCGTGGTACATGTCGGCGGTTCGGGATTCGTGGCGTGTGGCGATCGAACCGTTGTCGTGTTTGCGGTAATCGGCCGGTCGGGTGGTGTCCGTCTCTATTCCAGTGTTCTCCGATCTATAAATCGATCGATTTATGTCGAACACACTACGCGCGTTTGTCGCTGTGCAGCCGAACGACGCACTGAACGACCGATTGGAAACGCCACGCCGACGACGACGACCGCGAAGGCGGTATAGATAAGACAACCTCTTATCCGACGCACCGGATCCTTGTGGATATATCTACGTCTTGGATGTGTATGTGTGTGTGTGTGTGTGTGTGTGTGTGTGTGTGTACACAGTGCGTATTTGTACGTATACACACACATAAGTGTACACATACGTGTGTGTGCACGCGTAGACGACACGATTTTATTTTATTTATCATCGTTGAACGTCTCCAAAGGTTTTCGACATTTTTATTCTCTAAACCGCTGCAAGTACGACTACGTCACACGCGTGTAACACGAATTTCGGTAAAAAAAAATTAATAAAAAAAAATATACTAATCGGGTGCATCTGAGTATATCTATTATTTTTCGTATATTTTTCTCGACAAATACATAGCTTCGCATCGCCCGAGCACGTCAAAACGACTCAACGCGTCTCATCACGCCTGTCAACGACACGCATATTGTCGATGTTTACAATGCAATAATGATATTACTTGTATGCGGAGCTATAGGCTGCAGTGTCACAAACTATAGGTGTTGATCGGCGGAAGAGCGAGTGCATATTGTAATATACCGACCGGGACAAAATATAATTTATCACCGTCTCATTTCCTTCCCCGAAGACACCGGACGGGGAAAAAAATCTTTTATAATTGCGATTATTACTCGATTTCGATAATTAATATAATATACATTTTTTAAAGTGAATGTATTCATAATAATATTTTAAAACAAATAATGGTCTTAGCTGCTGTGGTTATTTCAATCGATAAAAAAAAAAAAAAATTAACAACAATTCAACCAGATTATTGTAAATTTCACCGGTAAACTAACATTTGACCTGTAAAATAAGTTTAAATAACTCCACCGATCTTATTTTTTGACCGATTTCGTCGTAATTATTTTAATTTCAAATTAAAACTAAATTCGATTATAAGAGCTATCATGCGTTTTTTTCCTTATTTAAAACTAATATCAATTGCACAACGCGTTCGATATCATTTGTATTGTTTAAATGTTTGATTTTCTTTATTATTACCGTATTGCTTATGAATATGATTATAACGACGACATACATTTGTAAAGTTGACTTTCTGTTCTGATAAAGAATAATACTGAGTTTGCGAATTTAGTTTTTATTTATTTATTTTATACGGTATATGTATATAATATGTGTATTTGTATTTTGTAACGTCATCGTGTATATATATAGCAATTGCCAATTTGGATTTGATTTTTTTTAATGATGTCGGTTTAATATATTTATACATAAATTTAGTACCGGAAGATTTTACATTTTTAATTTTAAAGGTCGATAAAAATTATGACCAATACAATATTTACATGCAATAAATCCGATCATAACGACCACTATCTGAAAAGCGGTAGAATCCACACGTGCAGCTCGTACACTTGCAAGTACGTATCATGATACCTCTTGCACCCTTTGGTATGGTTGCGGACTTGCGGTACTGTTGTTGAAAAGTGCATATTATACAACTTCAATTTATATCTGTGTAATTTGGACGAATATATTTTTATTTTTTGCACTCTGTATAATGTGGCCTTTAAAACGTATCACCTACATTCTATGGCCAATCTCCGTTTCGATCATTTATATACGTCTTTACAAATAAACGAATTCGCCAATCGCGAAAGAGCCGTCAAAGTGTTTGTTATTTTTGATAGATGGCTGTAATGACGTTCACGGAAAGATAAACACGTATTTATTAATACTATCTTTTTATTTATAAAGTATTATGTAGTGCATTATATAGTCTGATCTATAGGCCTCAATAAGTCATATAGAACAATTTGTGTGTGTGTGTGTGTGTGTGTGCGCGCGTGTAAGTGTGACAATACTATAACAATAACGATAATATGTGTTACAAAGTGTACGTACAATATAGCTATAATGTGTACACACATTTACATACCTATCGTATTATATTATAATGTCGCTATATTTGAACTATTAAAATGGCACGACCTTGTGCCACTATTATAACGTTTATATCGTGTGCAATACCTATATACTGCGAATGCATCATCGGGGTGTGTACAAAGGGAGTCTCATCAGTAAGTTGTACTAAAAGTATCGTTCTATTTTTCACTGTTTTAATATATTGTTCTAAATATCAGTAGAACATTTTACTCACAAGTCACATAAATTATACTTCAAAATACACCGAAAACAAACAATAACAGGTGATATATCTACATATATTATTATATATGGACGTAATATTTATTGATAAATTCGACAAACCATATTTATATACTTTATCGTCTATTCGTCTGTCATGTGTATTGTATATAGTATATGAACGGAATACCGCAGCACTAACTATAAAGAACTGCAATCATATACGAATATATTATTGTATTATGTTATTGTTGTGTTTATGGTTAGGTAATCGTGTGTATAATGATTTATGACTTGTGTAAGTAATAATATACCTGTAGCATGTGCCTGTTGGTAAAAATTATTGAAATTTGAAGGAAAAAAAATTAGTTTATTGAATGTTTGATTTTCGATTTCAGGTCATAGAATCGCGGTCGCGGCGATAACACGCGTTGAACTCTATCTTGAAAAACAACACTCGGCAATTGCGGCAGAATATCGCCGTCAAAACGAGTAGCTCGAAACGTAAGTGGCCGTGCGGAGAGGTACTCCATAATACAACATAATATACCTACCTAACTAATAATAATAATAATAATAGCTCCATAATAACTCCGAGGTAGTATAATAATAATATTGTAAAGTGCGCGGTAGTTGGTATGTATAATTGTAGAATATTATTATGCGTATGCGTGTAATGATGCCGCCACTGCAGCCTGCACCGATGCCACAGCCACCGCCGCCACTTGTCCGGCACACACGGACCGCGTAACGTGCAGACGACTCTGCGCGCTGATGAGGCGGAGAGGGCTATAATAATAATAATAATAACATTATACTTATTGCTTAGGTTTTTACATAATATAATAATATATTATACTTCCTAATAATATATTTATCTATATTAACAACGGGAACGTGTGTATATTATTATTATTATTATTATTAGACCATAAAATGTCTTGTTTTATTGCGATGCGTGTGCAACTAATAGTTATATACTATTATGACATGTGAGCGAGTATATACACAAATAAGTGTGTGTGTGTGTGTGTGTTATTTAGTTATTATTATAACTCTATACGCGGTCTATGCGTTCACAACAATAAAGACGATGAGAATAATTATTCGAATAAAGCAATAATTTTAAAACAACAAACATTACCATTATATATAAATATATTACGTCAATATATATATATATTAGGTATAATATAAAGGTACTAACCGATGATAGACAAACATAGTGTGTTTTTCAAAAACTTTTTTTTTTATTATTATTATTACTCAGATTTACAAATAACGCGTCTCGTTGCAGGTAGAACAGCGCGGAATTGAAATTTGATGACCGCTTCACCGTCGTAACATCGTAATATTATTTTCGACCACGTCGGAATCACAGGCAACTATAATATATATAGGTGTACATTAGTTTATTCCGTTGATGTCGTAAAACCGTTATATGGTTGTATGGTATTCAAATATTGTACCCATTAATCACGATGCGTGTTACTGACTATTTTTCAGACTAAACGTCATCGCCTACGTGTTATATATATATATATGTATGCCGTATGAGTTGATAGGTACATCTCGTCGATAAATCTTGTTTTTAATTATTATATGAACAGTTTTAAAACGACCAGGACCAACAACACCTCGTGGTTGATTTTTTTTTTTTTGGGGGAGGGGGGAAGAAGAGGACCACCACGTCATTAAATTCGTTTTTTTCCATAAGAATATTGCTGTCACAGTATAATATATTATTCGAACGATATATTTTTAACATACTGTTAACCTATATAAATCGTTTTGTATTATTTCCAATGATGTATCTACGGTGCGCATCTGAGAGTAATTATTACACAGTTATGTTTTATGTAATAATAATAATATTCATATCGTTATAATACGTTAGAAAAACATATAGATATATGCAATAATAAAATTTGTAGGTAAAAATGTAAAATACAAATAGTTATATTAAAAAATTAAAAACAAATTTATAATATTATGTTTGTCTCTCAATCTAACTCTATCTACAGATATCGTGATTATAATTTATATACACTAACACATTGAACTTCTATACAGATTTCTGAAATAAATTATTATTTATGGGTAGTCTATGCCCCCCTCCCCTTTAACGCCGCGATTCTTCTATACAGCTATAATATAGTTGGCTCTGAGATTAGTATGGTAAACGATGTAAGAGATTAACGTATAAATTTATCATCATCTGACTTTAGTTTTAAAAGCCCATATAGAAACTGTTTGTGGGAAAGCTTTTAGAAACTCGGGTTTTATTAAACGTAACAGAGTGTAAATAGTGTAATGCAGTATTTCATAAAACATTGATTAGTTTTAAAGTTTATTAAAATTTAATGGATCAATCGTGGGCCACAGATATTGCTTAAGAGACTATTATTAGCTCATTATTGATTTATTAAATATTTATTAATTGTCTGCAATTTTGCATGTGCTACCCGAAACTAGAGTTCTTTATTTTGCCTTGATGTGTTCCGTTTTAAACTTTAAACGTTTCATTCGATAGTTTAGAACCCTTGATACACTAGCTTAATCAATAAAACGATGTCCATTGAACTGATCGCATTTAAATTAAACATGTAGTGACTATCTATTGCTGATACGTCTTATTATTAATGTAGAATATCTCCATTAAGTAAAAGACGTGATCATATAGACTTTATTTTTACAAAATCTATTAAATAGGTATATTAACTTCTCTCGGTTTTTAAAGGATATCAGCTTTAAGGCCTTAATAATTAAAATTAGACATTTTTCAGTATAATTTGTTGTATTGTATGGTATCTGCCGTCGTGCAGTATGTTACCATAAGTCTACAAGATTATAAATAATAAAGTATGACAATCAAATCCAAGTATTATCTACAATCTATCATATATTATATCTAATGACTAATGAGTAATGATGTTATACATTTATACCTATAATATATTATAATATGGTTGATTATTTTCTTAACAACAAAATATTAACTCTGAATATGGATTTGACTGGTGTATGCACGGGATATAGATATTAATCTATTATTATATGACAAGTCCATATAATAGCTATAATAACAATGTCACAATAATTTTGATTATTATACTTACATTAAATTTACGACCAACGACGTCCTTTTCCAATTAACAGTTTAAATACATAGGTATCGATAGATTGGGGGCCTCGATGGTTGTCCGTCCGTGTTTGAAACAAAAATTTTAATTAAAAACAGGTAGTTATGTACAAAATACAAAGCTATACAATTTAACGAGGTGTTTATTTATCAAAAAAAAAGAGTTTTAGACTCATGACTTTTCCAATCAGTCAAACAACTCAAAAATATGCATAGGATAATGACAATTTTTTTCAATTTCTATAGATAATCCATTCATAAAATGATCATAATATTATGTATTTGTTACTATATTATCAAATATTAATTTAATGAGTAACATAGTCGATTTGTTATACATATAATAATATTATCAGCTGTTGTGCAAATCGCAAATAACCCAAAATCGTCTGGTTTTTACGTTACATACGTTATTATGTCATCAGTTAAACAGGTATTATCCATACACTGCACAATATGATATAATATACCAGCGTACTATACACCTATGTATAATATATATATTGTGTACAATATAATTGTGCATTGTATGTACATTGTAGTATTGTACACTGCATGTAGGCGTAATATAACGTATACTTCCGATGGATCGTCTAAACTAATATTTGACATATGACTGCAAGGATATAATAATAGGTAAATAATTATATCTATACGTATATAAACCTGTAGTTGTAGAAATGCACACTTAGACGTCTTATAAATATATACACACACACGTGCGTTCTCACAGGTATCATGGTGTTACATAAAGTATTAAATCACTCTTTAATCATTTTAAAACTAAAAAGAGGTAAATTTCCTGGACTCGATAATATAACTACTGAAATATAGGCGCCTACTTGAAAAGATTACCTACGTCTTCATTGATTAAGCCTTTGACATAGTTAATTAACTTAAGTTTTAAATCAGACATTTATCCGAAAAATATGAACAAGCAATCTGTTCTCGAATATGTCTAACTATCGTCCTATTGCATTACATAATATCAAATATAAGTAAAATATTTGAAATGCTTGGAAAAAAAACAAGTCCAATACCTATTTTTTAAATTTAAAGAATTTTATTAATAATTGTAAAATTCAATATGGTTTTAGAAAAAAATATGGGCACTCATGATGCATTTACTTCACTCATCTGTAGTATTATTTATGAGGCACTCGATGATGGTGACAAATGTTTGGCTATGATTATTATGATATTGCCAAAAAGTTTGACTCAGTTTCTCTTGACATATCTACCAACATACAAGATTCATAAGCTGTTAAGTAAAATTAATTTCTAGATCAGTTTAAATCTTATTTATCTGAGCTAACTCGAATTGTAAAAATTAATGATTTAATTAGTGACATTAAAATATATACTACATACGCAGTACCTCAATGTACTGTACTCGAGTCTGTGTTATTTTTTTATTTATGTTAATGATTTATATGAGCCAGATTTAGCTTATGCGGACGATACTGCACTATTTTTTTTTTAATAAGAATCGCATTAAAATTTAAAATGCTACAATAGAATAAATACGTCTCAACACTCAACTACTTTATATTCTCAACGTATTTAATGTAACTTAAAACTATGATTAGTATATGATTATTGTTTAATTATTCAATTATATGCATTTATACATAATCAAAGATTCGGTGTAATACTGTAATGGAATGTACTTAATTAAAATTTCCGAAGGAAGAATAGAAGGATGTCTCAAGATCCCTAAATACAATATTACTACTTGTCAGAATTATTACGTTTATAGAGCTATATTAATAAGCTGCTTAGCTGTCCATAGAAGTTCAATTAATAACGATAAATATATAGTTATTCAAGACTAAGGTTGAACAAATTATACTTCGAAAATGCAATTTTTAATTATTAGGTAGACATTATTGTTGTAGTTATTTGTAAATATTCTAATTAAATATAATGTTTGTCATGTTGTTATCTTTATTCTTTGCTAGATTTTGTTGTACTCAAATAACTTAATTTGCTTAATTTGTTTTGTCTTTTTAATATCTATCATATATACTGAAAGACCCCTCACCAACAGTTTGTTCAAAGGGAAGAGTAATCAACTCATGTATTAAATTATAGGTTTCCTGTTGTTTATATCATGTTACCTTTGTTGAGTTGAATAAAAATAAATAAATAATCATCTGCTATACCTCTCTATTATTCGTTCATCACGTTATGCAACAAGTTGGGCTATATCATAAACATCCACAGCAAGTAGGTGTAGGGTGTAGCTATTGGGAGGTTATAAGTTGTTTAGGTCAATTATGTTTTAAAACAATTTATTTATACTTTTTAATGTAGTTTTTATACCAAAATATTAAAATTTAAAACTTACAATGTTGAGACTTAATAGTAGATAAAGCCATTTCTTTTACAAGTTTTTTATAAAATGTATTTTTCACTTAGTCTTAACTCTTAATAATATATTTTGGAGATAATATAATTTAAATTAGATATCTGTATCTACTATCTACTCTTTTAAAATTGATAAAAAAAATTAGAACTTCGAAAGAATAGGGATTTATGAAATGGGAAATTCAGTATAGAATCCTCAGTTATTATATAGTCAATTTGTTCATAGTTACACAGGTGATTGTGGTTGATAGTCACTAGAGAAACAATGATAACTCAATAAATATAATATCTTATATTATCTGCCCCTGTATATGATCATAAAATCCAAGCGTTGGTATCAAAGTACATAGTATTATTTGAATCTTGTTGACAAATCTCAGTTAGGTCTCAACTCAATGATCGTATAAGAGCTGATCATACGGGATAGGGTTCTATTTAAAACAAAGTTTGTATTTATTATTTCATTAAATAGTATAATATTAAAAAACTAGCCAACAAATAAGTAAACATCAAATTAGGAAAATAAAATACAATCAATGACTTAAAATTATGTATGAAACAAAAATCAAAAAAAAAAAAAAAATATTCTAACTATAAAATAAAAGGAATAAAACACACATAAAAGTTATAGTTTCAACCACAGAATATATATAAATATATAATAATAATAATTTTAACTATAGAACTTATGATTTATAACTAAAACAATATTACTATGTATGTAGACACGAAAAAATGTCGACTGGAAAGTTGTTATTATTCTAGGCCAAAGAATGACGGTCAGAAAGGATTGACTAGGTTGACCTTTTCAAAATATCATTGTACATTACACTGGGTCTACCGCAACGTGTATTTTATACTAGACAATTATATAGTTAATATTATAATTATTTTAGTTACTAAATGAAAAAGTTATAAACATTAAACAAGATATTTAATCTAGAAATCATAATAAATTGGGCATGCACGATAGCCGTTGCAACGGCATGCGAGTCATTATTCGTTACGTCGTTGTTGCGGCATCATACGAAAAACTCAGTCTTGTTGCTCAGCTCGTACTCGATCTCCTCGTTCTTGTACATCTCCAAAAGCTAAAATGTACAGATCGAATATCTAAGATTATATGAAAAGACAACAACAATAAGTCGAGTTTAAACCGGGTAACATTAAAACGTACATTGTTTATTTCTTTAACCAACTCTTGCTTTTGCTTCTCATGTTTCGCCTGCAACTTGTCCTTATCTTTAGCTTGTTTAATCTGCAACATTGCAGTTGAAGTGTAATATTAATAATAAAACTCAAACGCACTGTTTAAAATTCACTTTGTACTCATTCCCCATGGAAAATCTAGCCAAATGTTTTTACCTGAGCAGATTTCCTCTCATCCATGAATTTTTTAGTGTTGTTCTGTTTCTTTTCTCTTAATCGCCTGTCCTTGTCACCTTTTGTCTTCAACGTCTTATCGTTCATCACCTCTTTCATCACTTCAACAGATATCTTTGCCTGTTGGGTGTTCAAGTCTTTTAAATTTCTATAAGCAATAAAATGTCCATTAAGTTTAATCGCAATGTGTGTTTAGTACCACTGTGTGTAAGTTGAAACATACTTTTCATGTCGAACTTCTAACTGCTTCATTTGTGCAGCTTGGAGGTTCTCCATAAGTTTTAAAAGGGCATCCTGCTGCTCAGTAGCTTGTTGTTTTTGTAACGCCCATTTCTCTCGCCTATGACGTTCAACCATTTCAGACCACTGAGTCATTTGCTCAGTCACCAATTTTTTAACACCGCCATCATTGATTACTTCAGTTTTACTAAAATATCATACCATGTTAAGAAATAAAAAAAACGTCTCATTGAATATTATAATTATACTCACTCTTTGCCTTTAACAGCTTTTTCCACAGAGGTACATTGGTGTTTTTGTATAGCAGACTTTTCCTTAGCTTGTCGCTTGCGTAAAGTCTCTAATTCTTTTTCTTGCTTTCGTCTTGCTTTTTGAAATCCTTTGTCATTTCTCAGGTACTCGAGGTTTATATCTTCGAATTTCAGTTCTTCCTCTACAACAAAATAGTATTATTCAAGTTTAGATATTTTAAATTAGAATAGGTTGAAGTGATTTTATCACATTATGAAGAGAGGTGATGTCACAGAGCCGGTGAGAGTGATTATAGAAATTAATGTAAAAATAAAAATAAGAAGACTTGACTTAAAAATTAGATAAATAGACAGAATAGAGAATGACATGAAAAAAGCTAGTGAGTAAAGAATAGATAGGTGGGGAGGCTATGAAGGGTGATAAATATTATATGTATATATGGTTGGGAACAAAACAAAAAATATTTTATATTTCAATATTTACCTTTCTTTGGTTCATCAGACTTTTTATTTTTGCTCCCCTTTTTACCAGTCTTCTCGCCTTCTCCTGCATTACCAGCTAAAATATCTTTGGTATTAATATCGGTTTCTTCGATACCCATAGCCTTCATCTGCTGCAAACGTTTTTCTTGTGCTGACAAAAATGCTTTTGGATCAGATAAAGCAGCCATGAAATCTATATTTACATACAAAAAACATTTAGCAATTCATAAAAATTATAGCAGCATCTATTGAACAAGAAATAGCTGTGACAATTAACTTTATCATATTTGTTACAGATTTCTTTCAATTTTTGAAAAAAAAAAAATAGAAGACAATATGTTATACATAAATGATAAAAATCAAAACGATTAATTACATAGGTAATAGGTATATTTATTATCCAACTATGCCTAATAAAGAAAATGTAACCTTCCGAAGTATAATACAAAAAAATATTTATTAACTTGTCTATGTTAAACTTTAAGACTATATTATAAATGGTTTAAATATTTAAAGGGCTAAAAATAAAAATTAGTGAAAAATAAAGGGATTGACTCGATATTGTTCAGTCTAAAATTGATCTGATGAGTAAAAAAGATTAAATATTTAATTATTTTTTGCATCGTAGTACATTATGCAATAAACTAGGGTGACCATATTTAAAAAAATTAAAATAAGAAAAAATAATATCCGATTTTGTCAGTATCTCTTAAAGACGGAAATTCGACTTTTAAGTTGGGAGTAGATAGCACCTTCTTGTATTACATTTACATTTTTTTTTTAAATTTAATATTTTAGTATTTTAATTTTATAAAATAAGGATGTTAAAATATTGCGTTAAAGATTATTGTAACAATAATAAGGAAATGAATACAAAAATAAACGATTTCAAAATCACATTTATTTTTATTAATCGAAAACTGATTGGATCACGAATCACGATCGCCGTTCGAGTCTTGACATAAAGTTATATATAACCTACGTATTTTCATCGATGTCGATTCTAGTGATATTATTTATACATTAATACTGTATTAGTATAACCATGTACTATATTATACCAATATAATAGTAGTGGACAAATTTATTTAATTTAAAAATAAAATATACATGTATACAGTATGATCGCGATTTCAAGAACTACTAAAATATCTCAGCTGGAAGACCGTAGATTGAAATGGGGTTTATGAGAGGTGAAAGAGTATACCTAATTACACATTTTGAAAAATAAATTTTTTTTAAGCTTTGTTGAATATAACATGTTCAATAAAACTTACGTTATTTTAAAGACTTACCTATTTTTTTCTTATTACGAAATTGACCATGTTAGAGTAAGTTCAAATTTAAATTTATGCATAAATTAGTATTAAAAAACAAAATACAAGCAACATGTAACATTCTAAGATAGAATTCAAATCAAAGCGGAAACTGCGACTGCATTTTTAAGGTGACTTGAATGTTGAATCATGTTTAGAACATAAGGGAGAAAACTGAATAATTCATAAGATAAATTTATTTAATAAATTATATTATATTCAAATTTGCTTAGTATGCTTTAGTAGCATAGACTGTAAATATTCTTTAAAATAAAAATAAAAAACAATTATATTTTGTGTTATCATTACTATTTACTAATACTACTACTACTATTATTATTTTAACTATTTTGTTATTGATTTAATTAATTCAGTTAACTAAATACAATAATAATAATTATTATTAATTGGCACTTTATTTATTATTTATAGAGGTCATAAATTCAAATTTTATTAAAAACGAATTATGCATAAATCCAAATTTGAGCTTACTCTAACATAGTCAATTTTTAAAATAGAAAAAAATAGCCACTTAAAAAAAAGTAAGTGGTATTGCGTATGAGCGTAACGAAAGGGTTAAAATTGTATTTGGATACACTTTCACTTTCTAAAAACCCTATTTCAATCCAAGATCATGCAGTTAGTGGTATACTTGGAATCGTAATCAACACTATACATTTGTATGATCACCTTACGATAAACCACAGATGGTTGTTGTTAGAATGTTAGAAAACATAGATACAAAGGTTCTCTATTTTCAAAGAAAATAAATTTATGAAACCCCGATACTTGAGAAATACACGGTCTAGTCTCGATCTAACTTTTTATCGGCTTAAAATAAATGACCATTTTGAAAATATAAGACAATCACCCGGATTGTATGTATTAAGAATAATGAAGTAAAATTATGTTTCAGAAACTCTAGGTACCTATATTTTTCTTGGATTTTCTGAAAAAACCTAGAGACGTAGCCCAAAAATTTAAAACAAGAGGGTATTTAAAAAAAAAAAATTTTACTCTACTTAAGTGAATCGTATTTGAATTAATTAATCCATTCGCATGAAAAATGAAAAAAAAAATGATAAAAGGTTAGGTTTGTATCATCGGATATTCGTAAATTACCACAATTTATTCATAAAAGGTAAGTATTAAAATAATTAATTACACTCTTGAAACAATTTTATAGATTTTAAAAACTGTAAAAATGTCCTACCGGTATATCCGTCCGAAACTTGGCGGTATAAAAGTGCCTTTTTTTTGTTGTAAGTATTTTTTAATGTCACGCGACGATCGTTACACACTTTTGCGAAAACGCGGCCAACTGTTGCTACGATTTTAATAGCAGCAGTTCCGGAACTTCTCGATTTTGATAATAATTTGAACGGAGGTATAATATTATATACGGCACCGGGCAAGTTACGTGTAATAGTTATCATAATTCAAAATAATAATTATATTAATGTACCTAACTCGTCGTAATAATAATTCGTGAAAGAGTGGTGGTGATGGTGGTTGTGGAGTGTAATGGGACATGGGTGCGCAGAGTTTCTAAACGGCTTCACTCGGAAATATTATATTATCGCCGTCCCCACCGACAAACGGTATCGCGGAACAGGTTTTCAAAGTACTAAGGATTAATTCAATTTTTATTATGGATGTCCGCGTTCAGGATCTATTCTCGACTGTGATGTGGTTGCTTTTTGCGCGCAATTTTTTTCGTAATAAAACTCGTTCACGCGTCGCATTTCCCATCCCAGAAACAAGTTCACAATTAATTAGGTTCTTACTTTTTAATATTACTAGGCGTTTAGGCATGGTTTTTTTTTTACAGTCTCAAAACTTCTGAATAGTTTATAGTATATTATAACTTTTTTTTTCAAGATTATTTAGATAAATTATTCAATTAATAAAGAGTGTATACTTTTGTTAACTATTTAAAAAAAATTATGATAGCGTTCCATTGGAGGAAAAATTACAACTTAATAAAATATTTAACGCACCTTCAAAACCATCAGGAACATAAATTTTCAATTCAATGTTACAGAATAACATAGGAAGAGCCATTGGGAAATTGGCTTCTGATCTTAATGATATATGTCTATAGCCAGCTTGTAGACCATCCAAAGGCAAAATTCTTTGTCCCAATAGTTTTCCATTTTCTTCATACACACCAATCCTCAATACTGCTAAATCTGGTAACACTACCTAAAGTACAATATTATAGAAATTAATATATTATATACACTTGATGATCAAACATTTTAAGCATAAATTACATTTAAAAGTAATACTATACACTATGTACAGAACATAAAAAAAAATGAGAATTACCTTTCTAAATAAAAATGGTTCTTCATTGTACACTGGATTTAAACCATTGCTAGGTACCATCCGGGTACGGAATTCTTTACGGATAGTATCTGTAGGAAGGCCATACATATCAACTTCAACATAAGTACCAACCTTCTTATCAGACAAAAATTGGCCAGCAATCACTTGAACAGAACACTGGGCAGCAATCACCCCATCTACAGGGGATTCTGCAAATGGGTCAAAGCTTCGGTCTGCTCTACGCATGAAATCTGGTTTCAATAAGTATCCACAGTTACCATTGTATTCAAATTTTCCCTGATTAAGCTGCATAGGCAAGTCAGCAGTTTGAAAATTTAATGATACCATTTGACAACCAGCGTTCCAAAATACCTACAAATTAATATTATTTTAATATTAAAATGATTAAACAATTTGTTAAAATTGAAAGTAGAAATACATGTTCTTGACATTAATAAATTATTATACAATTATTATGATAACAATTTTGTAATTTTACTTGTGGCATATAGTTTGAAGAATCAGCACGGGTTCCTTTTGGATAGATACGGCTCATTTGTCTTTTATTGTAGTTTACAAATTCAATTGCTTGAGATTTTAAATACCCAAGTCCAGTGTTTTCAGCAAAGGAACTCATATTATGATGAATATTCTTTTCTAATAAATACATAAAAAAATATTTATACATGGTAATTAATTAGAGAAATATTACATTATCAAACTTACTTTCAGCTACATCAAATCCCTGAAATTTGATAGGCTGTGCATAATTAACCATCGAAGATAACCACGGATGTACATTTGTAGTTGATCCAGTATATTGTATAGGTGGTGGTGCCTCGGCACCTTCAGTACCTGTTCCCACATCGGGTACTTCAACCTTGTAAGAAAAAATAAAATAATTATTTTCATTTCAGTAGAAGTAATGTATGCGATGTGCACATTTGACTTGAATTATGTTGATTATTTTATTAATAAAACAAAAGATATAGAAGTATTAATTTACCTATAATAGTAAAAATATAAGTGTCAAAAACATACTGATAAGTAGAAGGCATACATTTACATTAAATTAACATTGCTTCATACAGTCATACCAAAACCCACACTTAAATAATCTAATGTTTTTGTGACATATGAAATCTAAGTATAATATTAAGACAAATGGTGAAACCCCATTTTTAGACCAACAAATTCAAGAAAAGTGATGGACATACTATCATCCTAAACAATAGCTTTTAAAGATCTTATGAATGGCATAATATAGAAAATTTAAACTTACTTAGAGATGAATTAAACATTTTATAAGTTCAGCAATATATTGTTATGAAATCATGTGATAGATAATTATCAGTAATAATTATAAAAAGTAAGTAATAGAAGTATATAATATCTAATATTATTTGAAGTCTTGTATTACCTTTTTTTCTTCAGGTGGATTTGAAGTCACTGCAGTTGCATCCTCTTTTTCTTCATCCTCAATAACAAACTGACCTTTCCTAAACAGCTCTAACTCACTTTTTTCAACTTCTGGTTTTAACCGTTTATTCTTAATCATAATTTTCCTTTTAAGCAATGACGGAGGAGGTAATGCCACTCCTGGATCACACTTAAAAAATATATTATTAAAACAATATTTATAAGCATTAAAACAACAATTATTAACTTACTGGAAAATCAGGTAGGCATTCTCTCATTAATAAATCTCCAAGAATTTCATCACAATATTTGGCAAGTTTGTATTGTTGACTTTTACAACAATGATTCTCAAATGATAAAATAATTGGAAAGTCAGATGTTACAAATGCTGTGTCTCGGATAGCATAGATTACATCCTAAATTTAGTCAAACAAATACCTTTTATCATTTAAAATTAAGTAGTTATAAACATATAAGATGATGTTCATAACATAGTTATTGTTATTATTCTTAACTTCAATATATAAATAGAATTTAAGTTATTCTTGAAAAATAAAATAAAATAGTATGATCATTACTTCAATCTTTTAAAAATTCAAGAAATCAAAATGATTATTCAGTATTTAACAATAAAAAAATAACATAAAATTACTAAAAAATAATAGTCATACCTTAAATAGAATATCTGTACACATGGCTTTCCCGTGGGTAATAATAGGTTCTTCTTCTTCGCCTTTACCATCCCAACAATCGAGTTCAACACATCTATAGATTTCAAGGTAAGTTTTAAAAAATAAAAATTAATTTGAATGAAAAAAGAAGCTTTAATTTTATTGAAATAACCTTACCTGCATCCAGCTAAAAGTGTCTGACGATACATTTCAACACTAGACTTGCCACCAAATTGTCGTCCAGATAAATATGTGTTATGAGATGAATTAATATAATAATGAGCTAAAGGTTGATCCATATCCATGTAGAAATCTAATCGATCCAAAAAAACTGGTGCATTTTCATCAGACATTAGATATCTAATGAGACCTTCTTTTGATAATTGCTCTGAAAAATTATTATTATTATTATTATTATTATTATTATACTGGCCTTAATTAAATATTAAGTTATTAATTCATATATTGACTGTAACCATATAAACACAATTACAAAAACTCAAAATCATTTATGATTTTTCATATTAGTACTATGTAGTAATATAAATCAGAATATGGATGTTGATTTAGATCTCAAAATATTTGGCAATAATTTTGTACGTAAATATTATACAATACTCAGTAAATGTCCACATAATTTAAGTAAATATTATGAAAAAAACTCAATATTTGTGCACCACAAAGTGACCAATGAAACTCAATTTGTGGTTGGTCAAAAAGACATACATGATTGTGTGGTCCATCTGGGCTATAAAGGATGTAATGTCAATATACTTTCAGTTAACACTCAAAAGCTCTATAACTATATAGTAATAGTTATTAATGGTGACTTGACTAAACACAATAATGATCAGAGAAATTTTTCACAAACAATTGTTCTGGATCGCAATATCAAAGATGAATGTATAATAAAAAATGATACACTTGTTTATTTAGATCACAGAGCACAGCTCAATATAGACAACAAAAAGGTAATAACAAGTATAAGAAAATCGCAAAACCAATCATTAAATAAAAAAATGCATTCTTTAAGTCAATATGATAAAATTATGTATCCACCTAGAAGTAATCAGTTATTTTTGTCCGGTATACCAGTCAATACAAAACCTCAGGACCTGAGTCAATTTTTTGAACAGTATGGTCAACTATACAGTTTGAGGATCATGACAAGAAATGTGAACTACGGTTTTATAACATATGCTACATCTGAGTCCACACAAGCAGTATTACTAAACCGTCCAATAACATACCCAAATAAAACTGGAGTGTGGTTAGTCGTCAAAGAGAAAAAAAAGACATACCAATACAAGGAAAACAGATATCTTCCGAATAGTCATCAGCTATTTGTAGGCGATATTCCAGTTGACGTGACATCTGATGAATTGAAACAATTTTTTAGTGCGTGGGGTGAAATAGTGAATGCACGAGTTATAACCACAGAGAAAAGCCTAGAACCTAATACAGATGTTGTGCCAGGATTTGTGACGTTTATGACAGAAGACAGTGCAAAAAAAGTGTTAAAGAATCAACCAATTATGTTTCCTGATCAAAATGGTGTAGTACTAAAGGTAACGGAAAAAATAAGTAGAATACAGAAAAAGAAAAGCATTGTACATGATGAATATCAAAATAATGTAAATGATGACAGTTCATTATTTGTATGTTTTTAAATAACTTCATCAATCTTACAAAATATGATGTACCTCAACAATAAAATATACATGAAAATAAACATATAATACTTATCTATTAACCAAGATAAATTTAAAAAAGCTATTTTTATGTAATCATGGAATAATCCAATTCTTGGTGCTCAACCAAGTGGCCTACTATTACCATAATAAAAGTTATCAAAATGTTTTCAACCAATTTATTAAACTGTTATATTATTATTAATTTTTAGTAAATTTGTATATTTTTATGGTTCTTTCAATTAAATTGCTTTAAAGTAATAGTAATAATAAAATAATACATAGACATAAAAAATATAAACCAACAACTGAATCGACTTTAATTTTAACATTCAATAATAATAATAACCTCAGATTAAATAATTAAAAAAATTGTAAGTAATAAACTTTAGGTCTCCCAACAGTAGATTGCAGTATATTTTTAGTTCATTACTCAGTTTTGAAATATATTTTATACTGAGTGATTCTTTAATCAAACAACACTCATTATTTCAAAAACTATTAACGTTTCAATGATATATTGTGATATAAAAATCAAAAACCAGACAAGTAGTTTATGATTTATAAGTGGAATATTAGACTGACATATTTTGGGATATCCTTGTACCTCTCCACTGCACTGACCTAAATTTTGATTTTTATATACATCAAAAAAATACCAACAATATTCAACTTCAGAACATGATACTGAAATTGTATGTTGTCATTCAAAAAATTAAAAATTAAAAATATTATAACAAAAATATTTAAATAATAATTTTTTTGTAAAAAATGTTGTTTATTTTGAATAGAAATTATGTAAAAAAAATATTTTCTAAAAAACATTAATAGATTTCTAAATAATGAGTGTTTGGTAAAGGAATTGCCTGTATATATGTATTATTAATATGTTATAGGTTGCTAAAATTTAAACATTTTCCAAAATGGGTAGTTCCATAAAAAGTTTGGAAGCTCTTCTGAACTTTTGTTTTAATTTTAATGAAATATTTAGTTTAAAAATGCTTACTTTCATTCTTCACTTCTTCAGATGGTTCATAATCGTTGATAATTTCAATTGCTCTCTTTTCATCATACAGAGGATACAAAATCTCGTTTAAACGAGGATCACGCTGTTTCTCATTTAGGAATGTGATAAATTGATCCAAACTGATATTTTCAGCTTTTCCTTGAGTGCTAAAACACAAAATATTATTATGTATGTAGTATTGGAAAACAGATAAAAGATAGTACTTAGAATGTTTAATTTGTTTATAAAACATTTTTATTGAAATATCTAAATTAAGAATCTCAACTAATATTATTAATTTTATTAATATATTAAATGCATAATATACATAATATACTCATCACAAAATACAAGTCAAATTTATTTTTGAGTTCCTTGCAGTTTTTAAGGTTAAACTGTCGATATGATTTTATATTAAATTAATAATACATTAAGTATTGAAATGAAAAAAAAAATCAAGGATAAAAGCAAATTTTTTATATATTTTGGTATTGCAATAATCATATAATTAATTAATTACTCACATTGACTGGAAAAGTTCTTCAATATCATTTCTAGGGCATATCTTGTGATAAAGTTCATAAAATTTATCAAATGTAAAATCTGATGGTTCAATAGTATCATTCTAAAATAATAATAAAATTATACATATATAATTTTTTTTTTATTCAATTTTTTAAATCTTTTATACTTTTCCACTAGGCAAGTTGAGATCAGCCAGACACTGGTAAACCATTTTTTCAGTTTTACCTGAAGCAAATGTTCTAGCGATTACTTTTACAGGAACTTTACCTTTTGGATCCACTAACATGCCTAATCGCATCCAACTATAATATAATATTAATATTAATTAATGACACAAAATAAATTTATTTTATACAAATAATGTATATTATATTTAATAATAAGATAATTAGATAAATTATTATAAACTCACTGTTTCATAAGATTGGTCCGTACACAAACATTGTTCATTTTGTTGTTATGCGTAATTTTACGAAGGCCTTCTTGCCATTGCTTTATTGAAATAAAATATACATAAAAATTTAGTATTTATTTAATAGTTATCATAAGTGAGTTAAATGCAAATTCAAATAATTTAAATTATTTATTAAAATTCTAAAACTATAAAAAGAATAATATCATTATTATTTATAAACAAGTTAATTTACAGCTAGCAATTAAAGATTAATAATACCTACACTAAACCAATTTTAATTGTATTTATTATATAATGTATTTTAAATTGGAAAATTGTTGCTTATTTTGCTTTATTACTTATATCATTAATGTTATTTTTTTTATTTAAAAATAAAAATAAAATTATTATTAACAAAGATTTCTTAAGTAATGGTGATGAATACCATAAATCAGAAGATTGATATTTAAATAAAATAACAAATTTTGCAATTTTTATTATTTAATTTTAAGTTATGCTTTACGGCAATATTTTTGTACACAAGAAAAATTACATAATACATAGAATAATTAACCACAATAATATTTCAAATGTAGTATAAATGTATTATTTATACTAAGCAATACATTAATAAAATGTAGGTACTTCATTAAACTTAAGTTTAGTTATATTAAGTATAGTAGATAAAAATTTAATATTATACTTGTGATTTATTTATTATTTCCCTGAGGAATTTATAACTGTTACTCATACATGGATGATTGCAAACCAAATACATGAAAATGAAACATGTAAGAAATAAAAAAGTATCTTGTATCCCGTTAAAATTATTTTGTAAGGTGAATGCTGTAACCAATTAATTAAATTAAAATCTATTGCTTTTTGTGGATAAAAAGCCTATTAAGTTAATGATTAGCAAATAATTGTATTATAATTTCTTAATTACTATTTATTAACATAAGAATATAGAAGAATAAGCTCTAATATACATTAAAAGTTACTAATATAAACAATTTAATTTAAATATTAGTTTTAAAAATATGGGTAACCTATTTAAAAACCAAGATATTGATCAACATATAACTTTTTTCAAAGAATTTGTATAGATTTGGTTCAGTAATATAATGTAACTTTTAGTGTTTTCATTACACTATAGTTTTAAATTATATTAACTTATAATATCTAAGGTGTGTAGGATGGTATTAGATAATAGTATAATTTTAATAATTTTGAATAATTTAATATTAATACATAATATTATGAATTAAATAGTTTTAAGCGATGTAATTATTCAGTATTGTTTACTTTAGCTGTAGCAGCATCTGGACAAATAACATGCTGATAATTTATGTTGATGTAATCCGTGTTGCTGCATATAGTTAGGGATTTCTCTTCCAAGGTATCACCATGTTTATTTATCAACTGCTGTTGTTGTCGGGTATCCTGGAAAAGCAATATAAATATTTTATATTAAGTATGGATTTCCACACCTGCATTATAATATTGTCTCAGTCTACAAAAGTATAACATAGATATTTTATGTTCAGCAAAATCAATTTTGTGTAGTTTGCTTTAATATTCAAGTAAATTTAAGTAATAAAAACTTATAGCTAATTATCTATGCTTGTTATGAGTATTTTTATACCACAATATTTTACATACTCATGATTCACTTAAAAATTAAAATATCATACAAACATAGATAAAGTTCTAACCATTAAGTTTGATATAAGGTCAATTCATACTTTAAAGTTGAAAACATAAAGTTCGTTTGGCTAACATAAATTTGCTATATTGTAGTTTTGTAAGATGAAGAAAATATAATATGTGGGTATAACGTCTTTTTATAAAATATTTCAAAATTGGGTTAAGTATAAAAGTGAAAAATTGTGGTCTCATAATGTCATATTTTA
The DNA here is from genome assembly GCF_020882245.1 of Rhopalosiphum padi. Classification (NCBI taxonomy): domain Eukaryota; kingdom Metazoa; phylum Arthropoda; class Insecta; order Hemiptera; family Aphididae; genus Rhopalosiphum; species Rhopalosiphum padi. Next base: position 24,748,431 of record NC_083597.1, on the reverse strand, counting down.
AAGTTGACAATTTTTTAAAAAAAAAACTTACTTTGGGTAATCCTCCAGAGCGTATGTCACTGACCTGGCACAACTCAATGACGTCCCCATCCTAAAAATAGAGGAACATATTTAAATAGATTTAAATTACAATTATAAATATAATATTATTAACGATAATGAACAAAAAAAACTTATACAACTAGATAAAAGTTTGATGTAATCTAAACCAATGTATCTAATAAAAAAATTAACTTTTAAGGAAAATATTATGTTCAAAAAATTTAAGAAAAATTATTCAAATGGATTGAAAAAAAGTGTTTATAATAATATAAAAATTGAGTATTCATTATTTTAAAATAGCACTTACTCGATTTTCACTTTTCCAATAGATGAAAAATCCATATTCATCAACCTTGAATGTACAGCCATATTCGATTTCCACATTGTCTTTTTCTTCAGACCAGCGGTCGAACACACAACCTTGTAACAACACTTCCGGAACTGGGATCTGCCAATTGAATTCAAATTTCTTTGTCATTGCGACCGATTGGCCGTTATGTTCACGTTGTGTTCATGGACTATTGAAACAAACAAGTGAGTAATTAATCAGAATCAACTACAATTAAAAACAAATTTAATGGGTTTTTAAGTAGCAAATAAAAGAGCAATTAAGGTTGAGATGGATTTTTGGATGCAATGCATTTTATATTGTACCTATTATTATTATTATGTAATGATTAAATTAAAATTAATAAATTAATTAATACTGAGACATACTAGACATAACAGAATTTTACTTTTTTATACCGTAAGACTAAAATGCGATGGATATAATAGATTATGTAAATGGCTAAGTAGTTATATGTTATTATAACCAGATTAATTATAACTTATAAGTAAACTGCTAATATTTTATGAATAACTAATAAGTTATTATTATTAATAACCTTATGAAAATTAAACTTAAAAGTATTTACATGTACATATATTAAGGTATATACAAATACAAATATTAAATTTAATTCTGTATATAAAATTGAATAGAAAGGGTATATTTTATTTTACGTGTGATTTTAATAATTGTTAGATTCTATTGACCAACCATTACTTATTGTACTTATATTATAATAATAAGTGTCTATATTTAAGAGTAAAATATTTGTTAAGTACCATATGTAATATAATTTTACAAACGATTTTCGACAAAATACAGTTGAGTTTTACATTTAAAACTAATTAGTACCAAAATGGCTTTTAAAATTAACCAAAACATAAATAAAATTAAAAAACCAGTATGAAAACGATTGGCCTAATCCTAAATTTTGAGTAAGCAAAATCTAAACTCGTAGTTAAATAGATAGGTACTATTACGACACAACTATAAAGTGTAATAACACTGGTCGAATCAAAAGAGGTCTAAGGACAAGCGGGTATACGTGGTGTTCCAACTGCCTGACGAATAGGTGGCGAACGATCAACCAATTGTCATCGTACATCGTCGACGAGACGAGAGAACCTACGAAATGGTACCGGGCAAAAACGTTCGACGTGTACCTAAGTAATATTACTCACGTATGTATTAATTTTCCCTCGGAAACGACCGTTACCTACTGCCGACGATACAATCAATTAGGTACGGACTGCGGCCATGACGTCTTGCCTGTCACCCGGGATATCTGACGGTTGTAATGGCGAGCGGACGTCTACTGTCGGGTCCGTCGGCGAACACCACCATCGCCGGTGCGGCAACCGTCATTCGGCGGCGACTCCGGTGGTCACGGCACTGCGACGTCGGTGATAATGTCTAACATTTACGTTGTCGTCAATCCCCGTAACGACAGTTTCGACGGTCTGTATCGGATCGGTATGCCCGTGGGGTCGTCCGACAAACCGCGACAAGCGCAACGGATCGGCGACAGTAGTTCAAATAATTGACAGTTTGCGAGGGAGAAATAAAAAAACAAATCGAACGTGAACGAGCGGAGTGGACAATAATTCAAAAACAAAATCTCATCGAATCAAAATAATAACAAACTACTGTCCGTCACCGATTAGCCGCGGCTGTTATCGATCTTATCAGTGATTATACCGTGCAATCAGTGGTCGTCCGTCGCCGGAGGTCGCGCGCTGTTTTGCACTTTTGCGAACCACTGTCACGCGTCTCGGCAGTGCACCGGCGGCGGCGGTCATCGGAATAAAATACTAAAATAGGTAGGCACTCATAAAATGTTGGAACACTTAGAACCGTATTTTTGCAATGAAAAATATGTCGTAAATTGTCATGACTCGTTGCTCGTTGGAAACACATTAATGTTATATTTTTGCCCGTTGGAATTGAATTTTCATTCAATTATAAATTATAATATTATTAATATTAGGTAGGTATCTACTTTGGTACCGTTTTAAATATATCATAATATATTATTATATATCGGTAACAAATGCGCTCGGAAAACGTAATTTTATGTAAATTATTCAATTGGAAACATAATAATATACGTATGATGTATATTGATGCGGAACAGTAATATACCTACTGAACGATATTTGTACGGAATCGTATTTACTTAGAAACTTAGTATCGCGGAAAACATTTCGTTGGAAATATGTATTATTAGGATATAAATATATGGTATAGACGGTTCCGAACAAATAGGTACTTTTCAGACATTAGGTTTCAATTAAATGATATTTTCCAACGGTTTGATTTACAAACATTTTGGAATAAATAAATTTCAAACTAAATACGTTTCTGAGTAAATAAATTTCTAAATGAATACGGTTCTAGATAACTATAATGAGTAATGGACTAATATAGTTATTCAATTCAGAAAATAATATTTTTCAAATTTTTACGTTCCGACTGACTATTTCCAATAAATTATTTAATATAATTTGATAATACCTAGTAATAATATGAAATAAAAAAAATATAGCCTCCATATAGAAACCATGTAATATTATAATTTATAATTATAGGTACCTATGTTATTTTTTTGTATTCTGTATACACCGTTCAATCGTTTTACGTTTATATTTTATTATTTTTTATTATTATAAAATAAATAAACATCAAGTCTATATTTTCTGAAATTCAAATTGTCTATCATATAAGTTGTGGCTTATAGTATAAATTATATGTTAGTATATTACTATTGAGCGAAATAACTATACAGTATATTACCTATATAATATGTCTACGATGTTCCTTTTTTTATCTACCCGATTCTTAACATAAAGTACGGATTTTCACGATTTTAAATGGATATTAGAGCCTTAATGTAATATTATAATATTATATATACCTACCTACTGCACTGCAGACTACTTACCTAAATTAGTTTTAGTGAATACAGTTTGACGAGGATAAGACATTTTGCATATAGATGTATAAACCTATAGTCATAGCCTTATGCTGCCATTTAGTCACAATGCATATTTTTTGTCACGCTCTTGTCATTTTAGAAAAAAAAATAGAACTTAAAACTAATCGTTTTTTTAAGTGATGTTATTATATATTTAGGAAACTACCTACGACTAACACGTTTTTGTGAATATTACTCCTTAATGGCATTTCCCCCCCCTCAATGCCTGTGAACAAATTATTTAATTAATGAAAAGTTCGTACTTAACCATTGATATCTATATAAAAATTAAAATAAATACGCCAATTCCTGCCAAACAGAACTTAACGTGCGCTAAATAAATGCTATTAGTGCCGCCGATTAAAATCATAAAACAAAACACTATATATGTACTTATACTATTACAGTCTAATAAGAAAATCTCCACTATATAAACGAAATCTTTGATCTCAACTGGATCGGGGTTGTATTGACCAAATTATGTCATAAACGTCTAAATCCAATTGGATTATAATCATTATCTGAAACAAAGCAATAGGTACTTAAGAAAACGGAAACCAACACGGTTAACGAAACCATTACAAAACTCCCCAATAGTCATCAAAAATGAAATACTATTAAGTATTTTGTGATAGTAATAAACTATTTATAGGTATCAAATAATACTATAACAATTATTATAGTATATTATTATACCGATCGAACGATGCGTCTGGATAGGACCAATACATTTTAATAAGAAAAATAAAACTATTATATTAAAAACGTAGCGTGATGTTATCAATATTTTCTATTCTGCACGGAAAAAACACTGAAAAAATATATATAGGTTTTTACAATTATAATAAAAAAAGTGCATTCATTAACGATATTGGTAACGGATATGGTAACGTAATTATTATATTATTCTTCTGTTGCTAGGGGCAACTGGCAACTATAGGTACTATAACGCTAAATTAAGTTAACATTAACTTCATCTTTTTGTTATAGTTTAGTTTCTATGGCAATTGCGAAGGTTAGAAATACTTTTTTCAGAACAAAAATTTGTATCCACCCAAAAAACACATATATACATATTATGTTAAAATTATTAACGAATAATAACCAGCTTATGAATTCACTTGTAAAAGTTCTGCTGAGCTGAGAATAAACTAAATACCATTTCAGTAAATACACTAAGATTAAAAAGCCACGATCAAGTTTTTAAAAGAATCAAGTCGAATTGTGTACTACATAAACAACATAGGATTGTTTAGATTGTTATCAAAACTGTATACATCTAACCACGCGAGATGTCTAGGAGAGAACGCAAAACGCTTATTCACAGAACATCCAGAACACCACAACTTCTATTTTTTTGTTGATTTGGAACTAACGCCAAAACAATATAGATACATTCATGCTTAAATGTCTATGCCATATCATAAAATATTCACAAAAATTGAATTTCAATATATTATTTAACTGCAGTTACAAACACAAGCACAATCGTATATTATTATAACATATATACGAGCGAGTATACACCTTGTCTGTAATATTTTTTTCTCATTATTGCTTATTTAAGTACCTGCTATTTGCCATGTAGAGGTGTATATCATTCCTATGTATATATATATATATACTATAAAATATAAATTATAGTATTGTCGTAATCCATTGTCCACATTTTCACCGACACTATAGTATATTCAGATATACTCATAGATATATTCTCTTCCGCGCTAGTTCTCATCATAACTATTCATATTTCATACCCATGACCCATCGTGTAGTCGAACCACACAATAGTACAAAATAATATAATAATAATATGTAAACGTGTAAAACAGTTATCGTGTAGGCGTACATCGTGTGCAAAGAACATTTAAAATATCTATAAGACGAACATTAAATAAATAAAAATAGTTATATAAAAAATTGATGAGAATAATTATAAAAATATCTGAAAAGTAGTACAAAAAATGTCTCAAAAAGATTTATTAAATCAAAAATGTTAAGATGAAAGTTTCAAAATTGAATCCAGTGGCATTTAATTCAATATTTATATAAAATAAGCTAAACGGCTTTCATATTTTACAGTAAAATAATCTATTTTTCTACAAATTCACAGATATATTAATATAATACTATATACACATTATCTGTATGTAAATATAAGTGTTATCAAGTGGTACTGATGAAAGTCTTCCTATTTCGACCGAATAAGTTAAGTAAACATATTTAGAAATCAAACTTACTTGTTATACTATATTGGCATAATGTATACTGTATAGATTAAAAATAAGTTTCTTTTTAATAAAAAAAAAAATATAATAATATTATTTAATTGATAAATTAAACATATAAATTGTTTTAAACTCACATGTCCAGATTTTTGGACATCATTTTTGGAATTAATGGTGGAGATAAGCACCTCCGCCATTAATTCCTCTCATCAATTTTCTTCTATGCAGCATCCTGAGCATCATATACATATTACATATACGTATATTTTATGATAGGTTGTAGTTACTTATAGCTGTAATGCTATGTTTTTTTTTTGTATATACTACTACTACTAGGTATAATATATTAATATGTTGTTGTACGCATGGTCTTATAATGATTATAATAAGAATCATTGTATAATAATATGGACGAAGAGAAAATAATTGATAAAATGAAGTTTAAATAAAAATGAAAAAAACTTGTTTCTTTGCTTATAAGGTTAATTTTAGATTCTGAGTAAAGCAACGGATGTATATTATAATTTTTTTTTTTTTCATAAAAATATGATATTTTAAATATTGATAGCTTAAAAAGATTTAAAATATTTTGAAAATTATATTATGTGAAGAAAATGTTAACATAACCATTTGGTCAAAATTTCAAGTATCTACATTTCACAGTTACAATAAAATACATTACAATAACCATAAAAAACCAATATCTGTTTTGTAGAATACTTGTTTTTTTAGATCATTTGAACAATACTAAGACAATTTTTACTTTTTACTTCCCAAAGTACTAATAATTTGACCGAATTTTTTTACCTATTAGAATTCACACTCAACTTTTAGTCTAGTCATCTAAAAAATTTAAATGCTCATCTATAATAAAGCTACTATAGTTCCCTAGTTCCCATTTATAGCCGGATGTCATCCAAATCTAGGATTAAACAAAACCATCAAACATTCGTCTACTGCGTGGAAGAATTTCAGGCAATTAGTTTATGATTAATTACTGGATGTCCGTGCCTCCAGGGTATGTATCTAACCTTAATTTAAACAACGACCTACGTATCTCTACACTCAAACATGAAACAAATATAGCCCTTCAGTATAATATAATATTACATTAAAATGCAATAGATTTCACAACTAACATACAAATCTTCTATCAAATGTCCTAATTTAATTATTCCAAGAAATTACACTAGAAAGATAAAACGATATTTTATTAGAGACGGCTTAAAAAAGTAATATAAATAGTATATTTAATCCTTTTTTTTCTCTTAAAAAAAGTTAAAATTAGTTTATATTCAAAGACATTGCTAATAATGGACATCTTACTTTTGGGATCTTTCATATTATATTCATGTAATTAACATTGACTCATTGCGTGTTATTATAATACGTGTAAGTATAATTTGCAAATGATTCCTTAAAATCGACGTCAAGCGTATGCATAAACAAACAATCACACATCGTTGCTAGCCTACAAACCAACACATATTAATCGGCCCATTTAAAATCAAATATATGCCCTGGCACTCTGCAATAATATAATGTGTCTAATATTATACTAATTTTAAATTTAGACAAAGATTTACATCAAATATGGAGGTAAATCGAAAATATTTGTTTTACAGGGGAACCAAAGAGTATATCGTAATAGTGTGAGAATAGTCAATAGAATATAGTATTCATACATAGTGCACACTACACACATTATAATATGCTTTATATGGTTAGACTATCAAATAGTACTTTGATTACTACTATAATGATGTGCAGGATATATCAAATAATAATACTAATTATAGTATTTTAAAATTTCGTTTTTGAGTATTGATTTTTTAAAGGTGGTTTGAGAATACGGTTTTACTAAATTTGCAAATTTGTTATGTTGAACATGTTCAAGTAAACAAAAATATTTATCAATTGATTAATTTATTATTTATAAGTATTTGAACATTTGATGAGCTGAATGGAATATCAAAACTTTAAGGGATTTATTCGACCGCAGACTGACTTTTACTTTAGTTAAACTTTACACTATATTATAATTTATATAATAATTACGGAAAATATTCCTATTTTTCAGGATGTATGGAATTGAAATAGTATACGGGTTGCCCTCAACTAAGTGAAGAACTTCAAAAATGTCTACAAAAAAGAAAGCAATCAAACAATTTGAATAAATTATTAGGTTATACGTATGAATTTTAAATTAAATAAAAACAGCGCAGCGTAGTAAAGTTGTAGCATTATTGACTATTGTTGTACGAGTGATGAAATTGATGTTTCGCAGTATAAAGTGAAAAACTATTTTTAAAGAAACACTACCAACGCCAGATCGATACAATTAGTTGGTCTGTATTATATAAATTGATTGTAGGTATCTACGCATTTTATATTATTATATATGTCAGTGTTGTCGTTTCGTTTATACGGATGCTGCAGAGAAGATGCCCTGCAGTATAAGTATGGTATAAGCTTATTAATATATATTTTATCATTCCTTATTATTATGGAAAAAAACCCGCTTCGACTGGTTCCTCTTTTTCTTTTTTCGACGTAATAAATAATTTAAGCACTGGTGTTTGAAGTCGAGCAGGAGTCAAATACCGTAGTCGACATTCAGTATTCAAAAGGCAGTTTCGAAGCGACTCACATAATATTTCTTTTTATGTTTTCTGTGCCAAGCACGTCCGTGTTAAAAACATATCATTTCCTGTACTCATCTATCTATCGTACAATTGGGTTGGATTTTCACTTATTTATTTGAGTTCGGTATAGGTATACATACTCGGAAGTTGAATACATATATTATTATAGATAAATGGACGAGACTTCTGTTATAGCTTAGAAACAAACCATAAGGAACTCATATCGTTAAAAATATCAAGTACATAAGAGTTTATTAAAACAAAAATAAGGTTCTATAACTTTACTTGAATAAAGTAATGTAATGATAATCCTATAATCAAATTTATGAAATAATATTATTGAGATATTTTTTTACTCAAATAATGTGATAATTTTGACAATATATAATTATACTACCAACAAAAAAAAAGTGAAATATATGTATTTTACTATAATATAAAGTTACTTTATGTAATACTTTGAGGAAAATTATATTTTTCATCTTACAAATATCAAGTACATTATTTATTTTTATTTTAGAAGCATTAGAGATTTTTACTGTTGGTATTTTTCGAAAAAAATTCAGTGGAAAGTGCCCCTTCTTGTCCCCTACAATTACGCCAATGGCTATATATATTATCATCACATGGGTATATTTAATAAAGTTAAAATGTTCAGTATCGTAATATTTGTAATACGATACCATCGGTATAACATTACACAATCAAATACCTAACCGATAGATTCTATCGGCGCTTAAAATTTCTCAAATTTCATAATATACCTTTTGGAAACTCTGTGTTACCTACATCTGCACCATCAAAATATTAAGTAAATGCAATTAGTCAATTTGAATATAATTATTATATAAAAACATGTAGATTCTTGTGGTTATAAAATTTCATTTTATTATATTAAATGCACGATATTATTATTATAACCAATTAAATTTTGTACTAGGGCCGATTTCCGTAACGGTACATTATAGGTAAGCTGGAACATATTCAAACGCTTTAAAAATATAAAAAAATAAAAAAAAAAAAATTACCCACTGGCTTCGATATGAATGTGATGTGTTAAAACTTAATACTGTTATTATAATTAAAGCTTGTATAATATTACTGAAATTATTTATGTGATTTATTTATGAAAAACTCCTTATTTGACATTTGTCTTTTTATAGCAACGTAAATATGTACCTAAAATAATGAGAATTATTTGTAATCTAAAATAACATGAGTTTTTCTCAGTGAGGCTCAATAATATTTCAATATTAATTTAAATAAGATAAATAAAAAATATAGTCTTAGTTTGGGGAGATGGATCCTCCTTAGGACCTTTTTTATTTTCATTATAATTGTTTGAATTCCAAAAAAAAATGTTTATTTTTATACTCTGTTCTACTTAAAAAAAACGTAGTCGGCGGAGAGTACCTGAGTAAAAATGATCAGTTTTCGTTGAGCGGTGGTCAAGCAATACTCGTTTGTCATCGCTATCGAATCAACCATCTGTAAGCTAAGCTTACCGTGTAGTGAGTCACGAGCCTGTGTATAAGTCGGCAACCGAAATTAGGTTGACCAAAGTGTAAATGGATATTTTTATAATATAAAGAAAAAACGAGTTTTCCACGGTAGTAGTTAGCGATATCAAAATAATAATAATAATTTTATTAATACTCTGTAAACTACTAATGTTAATTTTGAGAAAATTAACATAATATATACCTACTATTTTAAATTTATATATTTTTACATATTCCTACTATTATAGAATTTATAGTATATTATTCATTTTTCTGATTAATTACATTTTTTTTTCTATACTCGAAATAGTCGAAATGGTAACATTTATTATTTTAGCAATTACTTATCAAAAATAATTTTCATTAAATTTTCTTTACTAGGAAATAATACTTTACGAAAATACGTGACGCCTTACAAATAGTAACATCGTTATACAGCGACTACACGCGTCTACGCGTTACTTTCATTATTACTATCCAAAATTGCAATCAGTACGTCATACATACAATTTATAATTCATTATGCACTAAATAGATTGCTTTTGGTTGTATACCAAAATATGTAGTTTCTAGACGTTTTTCTAGACAATTCGTATTCGCGTGCGATAATATTTTACCGCAAACACATAGTCAAAACAATTTTAATTAAAAATGCTTAGTGCGCGAAATGGTATCGTATATTATTGAAATGACATATTTTACCTACGTATATCTAGTGAATCGGTGCAACGTCGACGCTAAGCCTAATGTTATTGTACACAAGTGTTCAGCCATATGTTTATATAGACGCTAAAAACGTGTATTATAATGTGACGCGCATGCTCTTTAATAATAAATAATAATCTATCATAAATTATATAAAGTTTATTAACCGCATATTATAATATTATGTGTTATGTATTTACTATATAATATGACATTATTTTGTTTTAAGAATGTAAAATACCACGTGTTTTTGGAACGAATTAATATATATAATAATATAGTAATATATAATATTATACAATACCATGTAATAAACTGTATAATAATATTGTCTTATAAATAATTAATAAGTAGGTATTTACTTACCTCTGAAAAGGCCAAAAGGGTAAGAAAAGCCATTTTATTTTATTTTTTTAGTGGTTTTTATTTATTTTTTCAACAGAAATACATAACCATATATTATAATATTAGATTTTAAACAGAGTGATAAATGTATTGATTTTAAAATAATATATTTTTTTATTGAGTGTGATCGATATGTTTTACTGTAAAAAAATGCGTCTATTATCAATTTCAATATTTTTTCTGACAGGAAAGTGAATCTACTTAGTACTTTGTGGGATCAAAAATAAAAAAAATGTCAAGTCCTTACTTTTTTTAATAATTTTATTGTGATAAAAGAAAACAAAAAATATAATTATGAAAAACGGGAATTTGTATGCAAAACCATTTACGATGAAAACGATTCTCTTATTTAGTTGTTTACCAAAATTTATATTAATATTTTATATGCATGATATTATTTTCAAGATATTTTGACTTTTTAATTGGTATGTGACATTTTTGATATATTTCTTTAGAGTTTTTAACAATTGTTAACAAAAAATGTTTTACTCAGTCAAAAAACTTTTAAATTATATACAAGGTTCTTTGTAAGTTGCTTATTCTGAAACCATAATATCTTAGATAGTTAGATGCGTTTTAATCAAAATTATTTTTGATGTGTATTCGAAGTTCAAATTTGGATGAAATTAGATATTTAAACGAAGAATAAACATTTTAATTATATTGTTGAAATTTAAAAAAAAAATATTCACGAGCACTTAAAATGTTAACGCATATAATTTGTACGGTTATTGGTAACCTGTCATCATATTAGATTTGTGATTTTCTACAAGAATTTTATAAATATTTATCAACTGATGAAATAATAAATAGTGGATCGATAGCTATAAATGATGTAGGTATTGTTTAAGCCTGTAGGATCTTAATGAGTAATTGAAATACAATTCGTAGAATATTCGTGAATAATTCGTGAATATTACACAATCATTTTTTTGTTTTGTGCGAAACCATTTTCAACCATTTTAAAACGTGTTTTAAAAATTAATTAAATATTGATTGCAGTTACAATTAATTATTGTTGTTTAGACCATAAAGACGTTTGTTGATCATTAAAAAAACTCTTAAGTTTGTTAACATATTGGGCTCTCAAGTATAATAAATATTATTGTACATAATAATATTTTGTGTTACCATACACACAGGTAATAGGTACAAGAAGTATGTAAGTTCGTCTCCGCCCCAACCAACGAGAAAATTGCATTTTTATTATACACTGTAGTCTGTAGGGCGAAAGAGAGAAAACATTTTGAATTGAACGCTATATATTGGAGCTTTTACATTTTAACGACAAGTTTCTTTTACGACAATACGCCTAAATTGTTTAGTGTAAATGCGATTATATTATATGCTTTCATTTATGTTGATAAGCGATTGAATGATTGGTTGTCACGATAGTTGCATTACAACATAAACCAATTATGCGTTAATCTATTATAATGCGTATGCGTCAAAATAATATTGTAATCATATAAATGTTGATATATTATTTAATAATCGCATTCTCCATGAAAATTTGATTTTATAAAATGGATAAAATGAATAAAATATTGCTTATTATTATAATGGGTTTTATACAGACTATATTATATATTAATATTTGAAAAAGCTACTAATAAACGCCATTACACCGCGTAAATTTCTCTTTTTAATAACTAGAAATATGATCACCTACCTACCTATTTGTTATTTTGGTACACTATATAAATTGCTTTGAATTTCACAGAAATATCTCCCGCCTCTTTTACTTAATACCTACATTTAAATTCGTCTGACTACAAAACATCACTACATGGGTCAACGGTTGACATATTATTATAATATATAACTGCAATATAAAAATCATTGGTGTGAAACGTGTAAAGTGGCCAAGATAGAACCCACAATAGTTTATAGTGCGACGAGTAGTAAAAATAGAAACAAATATCATTTTATTTTTTATTTCAAACAAACTTAATACCGACAATCGTATTTTAGTCTCGGTTGATTCGCATACAGTATACGTCCATTTTTTTTTGTTTTATAAATAAAAATATATTTTTCAACTCGTCAAACGACTTTCGGCGTTAGTATTAAGGTACATACCTAGACAACTAAGTGTTATTACATTTTCTGTCATAATATAATGTTAAATTTCACATTTACACACCTAATTTATTTTGGCTCTTAAGATAATTAATGATACATTATTATGTGTATGATTGATGAGCATAACTATACGGTAATTAGTATTTTACTGTTATTAAACCATAATAATAATTTAATCAATAACCGCTCGCTCGTTAAATTAACAAACTATTAACTTTATTTTTCTGTAGAATATAAATTGTATACAAAATATGTGGCTATATGTATTTTTAAGTTTAGTAAAAATTGAATTTGACCCAATTTTTGTATGGAAATAAAAATTTATTCACATAAACTCTTTTGTTAAATAAATGTTGAACAATTAATTGTGATGGTTTATACCTATAATTGATTTTTTTAATGAAAATATTATGAACTTTTTATCAAGTATTAATTATTTTTAAAATTAATATTGTGCGGTTGATTTTCTTATAAGTCATAATAATTATAAATTTAGATTTACGGTTAGCCTGAAATGTTGTAAATTAGGTAAATCAAATATACACTGTTAAATACATTTATTTCGTAGAGGACACGATTTAAATATGATATTTTGAATTGAATCGTGCAACTATATAATATACTAAAATTATATAGTATAATATAATATTATTAATTTATGACGTTTAATGTGTATATTTTTTTATGTATTATTGGAACCTAATACAAATTGTAGGTACTTGCTCAAAGATCTCGGACTTAAATTCAATAATATCGAAATGTTTACTTAAATTTGAATGATTATTAAGGTGAAAAACTATTGTCGGTTTAAAATAAAAATAATATTATACGCTATGAATAATTTCAAGTCAACTGAAAATGGATGGTTAAATTAAATATGTTACTTTGAATAATTTTTGGAAGAATGGATCGCAGGTCTCGTGGGAATCAGGGGCTCAGAATTGACGCTGTTAACATCTTTAACGGAGAAATAATATATCGCAATATTATACATGTTGAATAATATATTTTTATAATAATTAATTATAAATTGTTGTTTTGAATAAATTCACATGTGAATATGTGCAGCTCTTAACACTTTTTGGTGGTTTATTATTACTATAACAGTATTCAACAATTTATTATTCAGTCTGTATAAAACAATATAGCGATGGTGGGCGTTGTAATAAATACTATGTCAATTAAAAAGTTGTTAAGTCCATTTTTGAGTATAATTTATTTTTATTTTTAAGTATATTTTTAGTCTAATAATTTAATACATATATACACACACATAATATATTATCTTTGGACAATTGGTGAGACTAGGTACGTTGTGTCATTACTCATTCCCCACTGGTATTATATATAATATATTACACCTACGCCGCGTATTCGACTTTTAAGGCAACACTAATTATTTCTACTGAATGGCCTTGCATTTTATTTAGGATTTATCCATTGAATAGAGGAGAAAACGTTAAAATTCAAATACCTAATTTGATAAAAAATTAATTTTTAATCTTTTTTTTCCTTTTTGTCTGCGCTTGAGTAGATAAATACGTTTTTTCTTCAATAAATACCTCATTTTTGAGACTGGATTTAAATTATAATTTTTTTCAAACAACTTTGATTTCTAAAGTTGTTTATACTTTCACAATTTAATTTTTATTACTATCTTAATTTATACTTATTTATTACGTGAAACCAAACGGAAATGTGCAAAATCTGGTTAAAATGAAATTCATGTGATATTTCTCATACAAATATTTTGAAAGCGTAAAAAACTAAAAAACTTTATAAATTAATTGTATTATACATGCGCAGATTAAAAGTATACAAATGTTTTACATTAATTATTTTTATAAAATCATGTGTATTTTAATGGCCTCGGCTCATTGGAAAATCCCCGAATAAAGTGCAAGGTCATCCAGTTGATATAATTATAGTTACCTTAAAAGTTGAACACATGGTTCTAAAAAAAAAAAAAATATTTAATTTTATAGTCATTATGTGTATGCTATAATTTTGTGTACGTCCGACAAAAATAAAAATGAAAGCATATTATAAGTCATAACGCAGCTATTGTCTTCCGAATCCGTAAGTGTCGATTAAACACTCGGAATAAAACACAATAGATTAAAGTAAAATATTTTGAGTTAGAGTATATTGAATAAACCGGCACAAGCATCGTATTATTGTGTAATATTATATAGGTAGGCTATATATATATTGGTTTGTCGGTACCTATTTATGGTCTGTAATAATATTATATCCACGATCCATCGGCTATATGCAAATCAATCCTATTATTCATGTTTGGAATAAGTCATCAAAACATCAAACGTACTCGATTTTTCCGGAGGTAAAAATAAAATAAAAATGAAAGCCGATAAACGAGTAAGTATACGTACAATGCATAGTTATTTAAACTTTATTTGGGATTCAGACGTATAATAATACACTATATACACGATGATCACTTCGTGTAATAAATAATGTATGCGATAATATAAAATACAAAGTGTTTCTTCAAAAAGTAAACACTAATTTTCTCGAAAAGTGTAAATGTTTTTGGAATTTTTATTTTTTATGATTTTAGTGTTTTGAATGAAAATATATTATACTCATTTAAATAAGTTAATGATTATTTATAAGTTAAAAAAAAACTTAAGTTATAACTAATTAACTACTCGTTTGAAATCCGACTTTAGTGTATTGAAATTCTCAGAAAGTTATTCTGTTTGAGAATACGAAATAAAAATGAAAAATGTATGCCATCATCATTCAAAAACTTTAAATAGTGTAAAAATTACTTTTTTCAAAAAGTTTTAACTTTTAAAAAAAAGTAATTTTTACCTTAAAATAATCTCTCTCTCTGTACATAATATCTCCATATTGTAGTGTCTGTCAAACGCAGGTGTAAAATCGCACAATAGTTTTTTTAACTTTTGATATTATATAAAGTTAAAGTAATATTTACATGTATAAAAATCTATAATATTATGTCTCACGTTCATTGTCGACCGTTTATTATTTATTAGTTTATTATATTTTTCCGATATAAAACATAACATAATAATAACCTGCAAATAATGTTCCGGTGGCAAAGGAAATTCGGTATGTTTTCGATATATTATTTAAATCATCATCAATATTATAATGTTGTACTAGGATAGGTGTTAAAATTATTCGTATATTATACGTTGCAATATATTATACACCGACGGTTATACAAATATTCAAAATAGATTCGAATTCCGACCGCGCTATATACCTATATATATACCAATATATACACAGTGTATATAAAACACGCGTATAAATATATACCTACCGGGTATTAACTATATATATATTACTATCATAAGGGTATATATGATAGTAAAATCATTGATCCTCCCGATGAGCCGACGAGTCTTATTTATATATAAGTACCTATACATCTGCAGCGTTAAATATCGAAAAATCGACATAATACATTTTGAATGGTAATATAATATATTGCCAATAAGTATATATAATATATATGCGATAATGCCAAACCCGTCGAAGCGATTTGTGTACACGCGGTAATCTGCAACCCAACCCCAAAGTTTTATCTGCTGTATACGTATAGGCGTATAGGCGCGCGTATAGCATAACCTTTAAACATAATATTCTCAGATTGCTTCGGTCGTGGTTTGCGCATCGTCTGTTCGTGTGCCAAAATATCGTATATTCGTTTATATCGTTTGCGCATCAACATAATATCGAACAATAGAGGGTAGGTATAAAAATATTGGAAAGTTCACGAGTACACGGCAACACCACACATTAAAAGAGCTTTTATTGGAAAATTCTGGTCGAATTATAAGTAGTTCAACAATTATTGTTATAATAAATTCACGTTATATATATATATATATATATATATAATAAGTATAGAGTTTCAAAATAAATTGGACTCTTGATTAAATCTTAAAATAATAGTTATGATTATAATGTATAATATGCATCGTAGTTACGAGTCACACACTTATGATACTGCAGTTTAATCTCGTCGTAACATACATTTTTACACAGAAATACTCGTACCAACTCAATAACTGAAAATCTAATATTACGAACGTTATCGTTACGTGTTATGATGAAAGTTAGTGAGAAACTTACGCTATTGACTAGAACACCACTATATTTTCCAGTTCTATTTTCTTAATGCGCAGCTGATGCACGATAATTTGACGTGAGATGAACGGTACAGTGTCGATGCCCAAACTATATGTATAATTCAAAAACCGAACGACGTGCAACAGTCTTACAAAAAAGTTCGAAATAAATATTATAGTGATGGGCAAACGACGTTCGGCCTCCCGGATACTATATCGTAAGACAACTAAATAAATCTGTAAACTGCGCGTTCGGTTTGGTGATGATGGTGATGGAGTGGTGATTACTGATTTTATACGAAGGGGGGGGGCAATGAATGGGACACACCCGTCGCACCCATGATATGTGCGATACGTAGTAATTATAGTCGTCACGATAGTCTTGAAAAAAAAATATATAATTTATAAATAAATTGTATTTAATATAGATATTTGAATATTTCAATGGGTATGAATTATAGTGTATAGCACACTGCGCACACGGTTATTTCTCACGAAGGTGGGTGAACCTATAAATGGAGATAAAAGCGAGACGAGTAAATATGTAACGTATTTTCAATTTTCATCCCACCGTCACGGGACTTGTCGAGAACCGCCTTTGTGGTGATATGGATTTCAGGAAATTAAAATTACTCTAATACCTACACACATCCTTTTAAAATATATGACATGCGCGCGTGCGATTGCGCAGCATTATATGTATACAATATATTTTAAACGGGTAACATCCGTCCGGGATTGTGGGTTGTGGAAACCATATTGGAGTTCGTTCCACACACATTATACCTATACACGGTATACACCCTTATTCACTTACACACACCCGCGCGCGCGTATTTATGTATAGGTATTAAAATAATATGATTTACATACGATACACGACCGCAGAGAAAATCTCCCAGGGGATCGAAGGGGGTCGAATCGTCTCGACGACCATCCCGTGTGCCGCACACGCGTTTCACAGTTATATGCATTACTACCCACGTCACCGCTGTACGGGAGTCGCGCCAATAAAACATTTACTGATTAACGCGATACGACGGTGTTTTCTCATATTTACGAGTGGGTGTACATGTTCAGTGCATTCGGAAAATATAATATTTATCAATTATCGACTATATATAATCGCATATTTTCTATAATTGTGTTGTGCACTGGTACGATTTAACGACTCTCCCGTGTAAACCTTTTAGGCCGATTACTATGACCACTATTGTACTGTTGTGCGGCCGGAAGAAGTCGCGCAGCAATAATAAGCGACCCGTTCTGCACTATCGTAATAATATTATTATGTATACCTCGCCGACCTAACCTCGCCAATGACGAGCCGATGGACTGTTATGTATACGGTAGGCGCCGCGATAAGAATCAGACGCCATCCAAACCGAACCCTTATCAGCTGTATATTAAATATTTGTTTTTTTTTTTCATTTTTGGTTAGGTAGAAAAAATATTACAGACCGTCATGGGCGGGTCATACGCTCACACCGAGTCTTGTCGTTTACCCGTGTCGGCTTGACGATGCCGAACTACATTATGGATGACATATATATATATATATTTAAAAAAATAATATTGTTTTACTTAAATATTGCTGGACTGTGTTCCGAGCAAATGACCTGTGAACAATATCGCTTTTTCGTCGCGTGACAAACGGACATATAATTCGTGGGCCCGTCAAGTCATAGTCATAATATGCAATATATAGTATACGGAGAAGTTCTAAATCGATTTTTTAATTATTGATAACAAATGAAATGATTTATATATTACTCGAGAGATTTGTACACGGAAACGATACCAAACAACTGTCAAAGGACAAAACACAAAGCACACCGCACACGCACTCTAATATTATTATCTATTTGATATTTAATACATATAATACGTTAGTGGAAAAAGAAATGTAATTGAAATAGAAGTTATGATTAGTGTAGAAAAAAACAATGCTTGTATTAATGAAGGTTTTATAAAGAATAAACACGAAAAAGTAAGATACTTATTTTGATAGACCTTTTTAATTCTTTAATGATACTAAATATATTTTCATAATAATGTATTTTCATTAGTCTATTGTTTTGATATAATATCATAAGATCATGATATACGATGAGAGTATGCATAAAATGATTATGTTTTTTCAAGTATGTAAATACTAATCGTAAATATAATTTAAATTAACACATTATTTATAGGTACTTTGTAGAAACAAAATGTATCGACTATAAAAGATATTATTATTTATTATACAGATGGAAATTTATCATTCATATCTTTGTAGTATACCTATACTGTTTTATTGATGTATAACTTTATATTAATATAACATTTCAATTAACTTTATGAATATGTTTTGATGACCTCGAAAAGAAAAACGATTGGATGCATATGAAATAGAAATACCCGATTTATAACATCAAAGGTATAGAGAAATAACGTAAAAATAATAAACTATTAAACGAAATTCAATTGATGTATAAAACAATAATAATTAACTTATCCATTGTTATTTTTAAGACTGAAATGTTTGTACAAATCGAATTTAAACTGTTTCGTTTAACTTTAGGTACATAACAGTTATAATAATTAATAATGGTATTTATGTATGTATAATACTATAATGCAATTGACAGGTACGTATTGTAATATTATATTAGATAAATGTACAGATGGACAGATGGTTATTATATATTAACATAACAATATTATTAATTACATCTATATACATATAAGTATAAAGAGCATAATACTACAATAATTATAATCCATCTACTATTTTGTGTTTTGGATATATTTCTGTTATATCTATCATGTAATTAATATTACATTTTCATGCATAATTTGGGTTCTTAGATAATTTAAAACTTACACAGATAGCATGTTAACCCCCTTTTATTTTTCGATAACGCAATTATTTAGAATTTGATTTTTGGAAATTTTTAAAAAAAAAGTACTATATTTTACCATATTTTAAATTTCTTGAGATTATTGTAGTTCTATAAATCTGAATAAGTATCCAGTAGAGATACAAATTTATATTTTCAAATGAAATCAACTTCCCCTCCTGTTTAACTGTTAATCATTTAGTGGATATTTTTTGAAAATGTTGACGTATTAAAATATAACTAAAATTCACACGAGTAGTTTTTCAGTTATTAAACTCTGTGCACTATAATCTAACATTTATAATTTTTAAAAATGATCCAAATATAATGAACACTATATCTTATATAACATCTATTATAAATATTTGTAAAACCACTTTTAAAGACTTTTAATCTTAATAATATATATACATTATATACAACTGAAAAACTACTCAATGGAATTTTGAATTGGGTATATTCATTTATGCAAAACAATATCTGCTAAATAATTTACAGTAAAAAAAGAGGTTTTATTTGAAAAACAGTAGCTTCTATTATAATCACACGACAATCCATAGGTAATACAATAATATTTTAATAATTTTAAAATATTATGTTCTTTAAATATATTTAAAATTTTTAAAAATCAGAAAATTTAAATAAATTCGTTATGAAATCTTTATAATCAAGTATGTAAGCGCAAAAAATATTTTTAATGAAATTATATTATCAGTTATCACCGCTCAAAAGTCAAAATTCTTAAATATATATGACGACGTTCGCTTAATATATTGTACATGCGTATAGGTTCCCATATGTTATTGTATTATAATTACATAGGTACCTACCAATATATCGTTCGTGGCATAAATACAAAATATGATAATGAATGTATATTATATATTACGCTGTACGGGCGTTGTTTCGTTGCAACAAAATTAATTTGTTTCAACCGAAGATTGCGAAATAATAACTTTGTACTGCTTTTGTGCTCGCAAATTCAAACCGTAACAAAAACTTGAAATATGGTTTTCAGACAACTTTCGTGTACAATATAAATAATATTATACACACGGAGTGATCCATTTAACTTGAGATACATATTATTTTAAATAATATTAACGTTAATGAATGTATTTTTTTTAGATAATTTTAAGTTGATATAAAGCAATATATTTAAGAACAAAATTCTATTTTTTAAATTTTTTTATTTATATCATTTTTTAAGTTTTTAATATTTTTAATGACATCATGCATTTTTAATTTCATATTCAGAAGCAGAATAATATTATTCAGAGTATTTCAATCTATAAAAAGGTAGGCATGTGGGTCAGTACCCCCCGGCTCTGTAGTCTGTTGTATATTCGGTGTCGAGTGGGTCACCAGACCCACTCGAAAGTTAAATTTGAATTCAATGATATATCATTTTATACAAAGAACGATTTTAAGCAGAAATGGTCTGTCAACCTAGTATATCATCAAGTTTATTTTAAGATGGGTTTTTGATTTTGTATTAAAGTCAATTGTTTTACTTATAATACAGAATAAATTCATTTATTCTGTGCTTATAATATTACAGTTTTGTTGGTTTTTTTAGATAATATTGCATTTATTATATTATTATTAGTATTTAATTATTATAATAATATAATATATACGAATATATATATTTACATCATACTACATCAAATTATATAACTTAATATCAAATAACATAATATTTATGTAAATAGTGTAAATACTGTAAAAGAGTAAAAATAGATAATACCTTAAGAGAAATTAAAAATGTTATTGCGTATACTAAAATTCGTAATAATATATATAAAGGTGCATAAAAATGTTAAATTATCACGAATAATGTTTTTAAATTATAAAAAATAATTAATATCGATATCTATTCAAATTATAATATACTCTTAAAGAACTATTTGCATGTTGTCATTAAAAAAAGTTTTAACGATAAAAAAAATTAGTAAAATATCAGTTATTTTTCGAAAATTGTCGTTTTTAGTGACTTAAATTATTTTCAAAATAATTAAGTTTGTTTTACAGTTTTTGAAATAATGAGAGTTACGATAAATGAATAGTCCGGTATAGAATTGGGTATAATACTATAGTGTCACTCCATACATTCAAGAGCTAATGTCATTAAATCGGTGTTTAAAGTCATTAGCGAGTGAGTAGTTTTGGCGGGACACACATAACGTATTGTATTTTAATTTAAATGAAAACAAAAATACAAATTTATTTTTAATAATGAACAATCACAAATTTCCGCTCTAATTATATTCCATTGTTCGGGTGACAAAAAATATAAAAACAACCCTTTATTTTAACAGTGTGAAATAAAAACTACAACTATTACTGTATGGCGTATACAATAATACGTTAATCATTGAAACAATACAAACCACGAAGAACGCACATACCTGCTACCGTCTATACGTTTCAAACTACTCGTTCAACGCTATTAATCTATGTAAATTCTAACAGAAAATAATTGCGATCGATAGTTTATTAAAGCCAATATATAATAGTTTAATACTTTGACATACTGTTGGTCGAAAGTTCGTCCGCATGGCTTCCATCTACAGCTAATACTGCCAGTTTTACTCGGTACGTGCTACGATGTAATATATTATATCATAGAAAAAACTTTAAAGGTTTCAACGGATCGAATCTAATTAAAACCAGTAAAAAAGTTGACTTAATACTATATCCATCGTAGTTACTTGCAGTTAGGTCACATTCATATTAAATGTTTAGAGAAAATAACGAGGTAACGTTTAAAACGTTATTCTGATATTTTTATGGACTAGGTACATAGAAACCATACAAAATGAACTCGTTTTTCGCCGTACAAGTCATCGCATCGCCTCAAACCCACCAAAGGGCAATGACTAATATAATTTTTTTGCAAATACTTTTTGTTTTTACAAAGTGAGCGATATTATACGTATTCTGCATTTTTGTATAAAATATATGCACACCACACATACGGTTGATGAATTATTTAATTGATTGTATTCGGTAAACAATTAACAAGCATGAAACAAATTTGGTTTTTATCGTATTATAATATGTTCGGTTGTCTCGTTTTTCTCACCTCGGCAGTCAGCGTGAGATTATGAATTGTAGTATTATTATTAATTATCATTAATAAACATTTGAAAGCGATGTGATAAATTATTATTGAACTAAAAGAAATATAAAACAATTCATTAATTAAAAACCGCCGTCATTCATTGAACTTTATGTAATTGAAAAAAAAATGTACCTTATTTTTATTATTATTAATAATAAATAGTTTTGAAATAACCTTTCGTGCATAATATTACAGATTAGCAGATAATGGTTTGTATTACATTTTAAGCTCTTTGAAATTTAATCTATGTCTCCATTCCACTGCATACGTTTGAAAATTTTATCACAATATCAATAACACGATGTATAAATACAATCAAATAATCTGGACAATTTAAAATATGAAAGAAAAATATTTCCTCCCCGATGGAAGTGGGAAGAACTCTGATTTCTGATCACTTTTGTAGTTTTGTATCACATCACTGTTAGAGCAGCAACAGTTTAATGAAAAATGTCAAAAACCATTGATAATGTTTAATCTCTATCAACAATATAACACCATATGCATTACATTTTCAATTCACAGGAATAAAGGGGCTAAATAAAACTTTTGGAGAACATTTATTTTTATCTTAAATAATCTTAATAGTGAATCTAAAAAAACAATACATAGTTTAAAACTATTAGATTCAATTGAGGCTTAGAATATAATTTTATTAAAATTTTAATTATTTTTTAACATACTATTTTATTATATATAAATATTTTATGTAACATTTTTTGTGTAAATTATTTTAGTTAGGTTGAGTTTGAAACGATTGTTAGTCCATGACCTTGTAAATATCTTCGCTATACAAAAATAGAGGTCAATTAACAAAAAATTGATATTAATAATAAATAATAATATAATGATATTTACATTATGACATTATAGAAGTATAACAACTTAGATTTAATGTATTAAGCAATTTAGTTTTATTGTGCTTATTAATGGAGTGAAGTTAAAAATGTAATACATAGATAAATTATAAGTTTATAGACTATAACTATTTGATAATGTACAAACTATGTTTAATTGAAATTAATAAATTCGTCTGAATATGTTTTATACTTCAGCCTAACCTAACATGAACTCTGAACCAGAAATAACTTATAGTAATGTATTTTACTTCTAAAACTTTATTTATTATTTATGTGAAAAATGTGTTTAATGAATTACTATAAACATTGAATTCATATATTTCAAAATTATTAAAAAAAAAATATCCTTTAAGAAATTATGATGGTTGATGAATAATACTATAAATTATTAATTGTTATATTATAATATACATAGTGTAGAAATCACGTGAAGAAAGCATAATATGCCATAAATATTCCATTTGGAGGACAAATTAATTTATTTTAAGTATCCAGATAAATACTCTTTGACAGTCCAACACAATACGTTTGGTCTAGACTCGATGAATAATAATGACGTGTCTTTTAAATACAACATGTTATTAATTCTTTATATACTTTTATATGGTTATTAATATTCAAACAGATTAAATTACATCAAATCTATTCTAAAATGTATATAAATGATAAAGTTGATATTGATGTAAAAATGTATTAGGTATCTAAATTATATTATACAACTTAGATTCAAATATTATCAACGTGCAATTGGGGTTGTCTCTAAAACTCATTTAGTTGCCTAACTAAAATATTAAGATGTTTATGATAAATAAATAATTTTATTGTCACATAATGAATATTTATAATTTATGGAATTTTTAAAATGGATAAGATTTTTTTTTGTCTAACCAACTAACTGCAACCATAATTGCAGTAAACTTTACTCATATAATGTAGAAGGTAACACATTGTTAGTTATACGACTAATACGTTACCTAGAACTTTGCTACAACTCTTCATCCTACCTACAAGTTAAATATATTTAATTCTACACACGCAAAAATGTGTGTATTTAACTCTTTCTAGAGTGGAAGGGGGGGTCTAGAATTCAAAGCAATTACGTGTTTAGAAATTATTTGAGAGGCATTCAATCAATTATGTATGTTTTTAATTTTTGGGAACAAATACCTATATATACGATATAGTAGAAAAAGCTTAATTTAATAGATACGGTAATTTTAATTTGTGTTATCAGCCATTGATGATTATTTATTTTAATTTATTTTATATAACGCTATTTCCTTATATTTTCAGTATTGTAATTTATTGAATTTTAGATTTTACAATCCATGTATCAGGGGAGAACAGGTATAAGTATGATAATGACAATGTATTAATAAAATGTAGTATGAAAATGTAAAAGGTAAGAAGATAAGTTTATGGATGCGTGGAGGGCTAAGCTTGCATGTGTGGTATACGTTTATATAATTTCTCCCTCATAAAGCAAACATTTAAATTGTTCTTATAAAAACTAAAAAACTATTAAATTTTTAATAGTTATATCTTGCTATTTTATTGAATTTCAATGAAGATTTATGTGCACTTGTTTAGTTTTTTTACGAGAACAATAAATCAATACTGTTAGTATATTGTTTTACTATTAAAAATCTAAACTTTCTCGTTATAATGATCGTTTTATATAAATGGAGTTATAGAGAACATAAAAAAAAAATAACAAGAACTGCATTAGAAAAGAAATAACAAGAAAAGTTTAAAATTGAAAATTTTGATACAAAAGAATACTCCGAAAATATATGCCATAGATGTTTTTTCATTCTGTTTTTCAGTATTTTCCTTCAGTTAATAAAGCTTAAGTGTATTATATACAAATAAATCTTTAAGAGTTTTTATTTTCTATCTCGTATTCTCGTGTGTCCTGTACGAGTAATTGCGATATATTTTCGAAATAAAAAAAAATCCTGTAACATATACTAACTTTAATTTGTAACTGTATTAATGAATTCCAATAAAGTTTTAAATTGTAATTGCCTACGGAGAGATCATTTATACGAAACTTTAACCGTTTTAATAGGTTAATATAATATCGAGGAATAAATAAACGATTTAACGAGCGCGGCGAGCTGAGTGAGATATTGTATAGAAAATAATAACCATAATAATATACCGCCCATATAGCTATTATACATGTGATTATATCACGTATAATTAGTCACGAACGGGCACATCGTAAGGACCCCAGTTAGTCTGTAAAATTCGATATGATCGTGTTCATAATAAGGTGCTAAAACGATCGACATACGGTTGCGATCGACTCGGTCGCGGTAAAAATAAAAATAAAACCTATAACATAATATACATTACACTCGCGCGCGCATAACCGTACGCGATAACCGCATAGTATAATATATAATATTATTACCGCGGAGAGTTATATCGGTGTCTGTGTAGAGCGACGCGTTATTGGATAACATATACGTTTTGACGTGTACTTTTAATGCAATGATACGATTGATACGCATAAACCTATTACGAATTTATACGGTCGCGCGATCCGAGTCGGGTTTTCGTATAATTGAAAATCGGCGGCACGTTAATTGCCCGCGAGTCGCGACGAGCATATTATTATTATACACAGGTACGTGAAAAACTAATGTAACTCGTGTACAGCCGATCGGTCGCCGCGGAGGTGGACGGCGGGGTGGTGAAATGGGTGTGAAAAGTCAATATGCGGTTTACTATGATATACTAGTCTATAGGTACAGCCGTCAAAACGATAATGATAAAAAAAAAAATAAAAAAAAAATAGGAAGCAAATATTAGTCGGTATATCAGTATTATAGTACCTATAGTATAGTGTCTAAGCACTAGCTACTATATAATTTTATTATATCGGGTGAATGTAAATATAATATTATATCGTTCGAGCGCGCGAGACACGACGATAGATAATATCGTTTTAAACATCACTCGTTCGGGCAGCGTGGCGTGACGAACTACAAGCAATTTGTCCGATGCCAATGTTCGCCCGTCCAGTAAAATATATTTAATAATATAATATATTGTACACACACTCTACTGACTATATCGCATTATAATACACCTGTCGGATAGGCTACATGTACTTTTTTATATCCCCCCCCCAAACCCGCTACTATAATATATACATAACAACATTTTTTTTATCGCGAATAGGGCGAAATTTTATCCCCAGGCATTATATTATTATGATTTTATTATTACCTACTTTATTTTTTTTATAACCTTTATAAGGTAGGTAAACGTGTTTGAATTATGAAGAAATATTTATGAATAAAATATAGACTGTATGCGTTATCCTTTAAAGTTTAAAACAAAAATAAAATCATATATAATAATGTATAGCGTGGATAGGATATTATATTATCATGTGTGGTTAGCGATAAAAAAAAAATCAGCCTGCAGTATTTATAATATACTACTTTTCGTGTAATTGCTAACCCTAAAACCTCCATAAAAAGAAAATATAATATATTGTACAAAATAATTTATGTTATTTAGCACACGGGTACTTGCCGACCACTCGTCAGCCGGAAAGCTCACATTCAGACGGTTCTCGAAATTCCCCGAAGGCTCGACGTCCTCTATATATCGTCGCTTCTTCTCCGCAAGCCTATGGCACGTACAATACAGGCGCGCGCGTGCTTTTACGTGCACACGCAATACGTATATATAATATTATTATGTTTAGTGCTTGCGATAAACCAAAGAAAATTCGATCTTTTCGCATTCGAACGTAACGTATTGTAATATGTATGATAATAATGATTGAATAATGCTTAACGTTTACCCACAATGCTTTTTATCATTGCGTGGGTATAGAGAATGTCGAAGATGGCGTTTGCTCAAACCGAGTCAGACCATAAATATACTGTATAGAGCGTTGTCATTTATACAATAATATTTAGTATATTAGTTATCAATTTATCATTATACACTAAATATGAAATATCCCAAAAGTCCTCTTTCAGCGGACTTTCAGTATTATTTTTGTATCTCTGTGACAAATCAATGAGAGTGTCAGTAATTCAATCATTTCACTAATCAGTAAATCTTTTACAATTTCAATTTATGTTATAAACTAAAAAAAAAAAATGTTTTTTATACCATTCAACTTTTGGAATAGCCATCTTTATTTTTTTAAACAAGAATATAATGATAATAAAAAAAATTTAAATTGAGTAAAAGTTGACCTAGATTTTTGATATTTATGAGAATAATGGTTCATTTAAAAATTATTATTAAATTAGAATTTTCTTATAGATTAATATTGTGGAAACTCCCGTTGTTTTTCCGCGGATGACTAAGGTTAGGCGACACTGGAATTTCGGGATATTACACAGAATAGTTTAAAATAGTTAATAAATTATCGATTACTTGAGTTATTATATTATTTGTATGATATTTAACGCAAATGCTGCACTCCAGAAAACACGTCATACATTTCACTTATGTAAATATAATATACGTATACTCTACATATTATATAATATAAAAGTAATATTATAAACGCGTTTATATATTAAAAAGAGCAGTCTGACACATGTGACGTTATAATAATATAGTTGTCGTTAAACTTTCCGAAAATATGTTATAATATTGTGTATTATATTTTCTGTGCGGCGAAAACAACTTGTTAACATCGGGTGTCATTGCATGCAATAAGGGCCCCGTGGTGGTGACAAATGCAGACATGCACACAATTTCATATTAAATTATGCATATTATGTGCGTATTATTTTGTTATACACACTACACACACACATATATATATTATATATATAGATATACCATTCTAAATGGAATTCAAAATTTTCGCAAATTATATAACGTAATATTACATTATACACGCGCACTTAATGACGATATTGCTGTAATACTCGCGAGTATTATGAACACTATAAAGCAGTTTGCACAATGCACTAATTTAATAATATAGTACATTATGTATATATTATAAATTAGATTTTATTACACGCAGAGTGTCATTAAATCATAGACCTGATATTAGATTCTCTTATCGGGCTTAATAGACTCGAGACATTTGCATATTTTCAATTATTATTTATTATAAATTATAATTTGGAAGCATTTAAGACTTATATATATAGTCCTGTAGGTACATCAAATATGATAATTTGTTTAAAAAGGCACTAGGTTATTTGGTTTTAGACTTTTGTTATACAATCTAAATAATATAATATAATTTACATTATTCCAAACTCATTTGAACTTAAAACTATTATTAAATAAACAATATCATAGTATCTATTAAAATAACATCATATAGTAATATTGTAACTATTAACAAGGATGGGCAGTACCTAAAATATGTATATTTGTATCTATATTTTTTAATTTTATTTAAGAATATTGTATTTAGATATATTTTTAATGTGTATATACTTTTTTGGTATATTATATTGTATCTTTTTTTAAGTGTATGTAAAAATACTAAATACAAAGAAAGATTCATTTATTTTTAAGACTTTGCACTCAAATATTTTATTACTCGAGTTAATATTGATTAATATACAAATGTTCAATAAGCCAGAAAAAAAAATAGGATGAGCCATACAACAAATTCTTGGAAAAAAGATCATTCGGGTTATATAGGCTATGAGTGTTTAATGTTTGGAGGGTTTTTAGCGGAGATCAGGTTCTTATAGTTTATTGCGGTAAAATGCCCCGTTATTTATTTATTTTAAACTGAAAAATAATAACTATTAATACCTATGTATTTTATTTTTGAATATTAGTGTATTATATAAATAATTTATTATGAAATAGCAAAAAAAAAAAACAACTATATTACTTAACGCAGATATAATGATGTGTATAATGTACAGTCCTATATAAATATATAATTTTATTGGTTATTTGACTTTTTGACAAAATAGTTATCACTTGTTTCTATATATTGTAGACTTGTACCTTGTATATTCATTATTTATGGGCTCATATCTCATATAATGTAAGAAATACATTGACGACCTATTTTAGAACTTAGTACGCTTTTGTTGTTAATTGAAATACCTATACCGTCTATAACTCATCATATTTTGTTGCTATTCAGTTTATGTAACATATTTACGTATTTTTGTATTTTTTTTATAAAAATTCAAACTTAATAATTACATATTTACATAAGATGTCTGAATTTCAAACCTCTTCGTTAGAAATTGTCGCTATATTATATGAAAAATATTTAAAAAAATTTGAGATCCCAGAAAAAAATAATGTATTTTTTTCATGAATGTATTAATAAATATTTAATTTAAACAAAGCTAAAACCTAACTTCATGGTCGATCATACTGTAAGCTTTTTAATAAAAATTTTAATGCAATGACGTTTAGTTTATATCATACTGCAGCTGACTAATAGTTAGGTCAGTGACTATAATATTAGAATCTAATAATTATTATTTTTTAAGTTTATTGCATATCTCCCGTACAAAAATTATTTGATCAAATATATTTTATGTCTCGATAAAGTAAATATTATCTAATATAGACAAACAAAAGTATCAAGTATTTAATATTTTTTTTGAAAAAAAAAAATATGTTCTTATAAATATATTATAAATCTTACATTTTATAGCTGGAAATAAAAATTGTATGTATCTAGTATCTTATACCTGGATACTTTTTTCGCATATTTTGGTCATTCCCATTTATTAAAATATTTTTGATTATTTTAAATATTATTATATCATTTATATCGTGTATAAATATTTTTTATACAGAAAAAAATCATCTAAAAAATAATTGCCAAACATTTAACTCTAGCAAAATGTATAGAAATTATAATAGTGTTAAGAGTTTTTTAAGGTTTAAATTATACAAAAACACGAACAGAAAATACGAAGTACCTAACTTACAGTTTTTATTAAAAATAAAATTAAAATAAATATTTGACTAAAATTAATTCAATTTTAATTTATTTAACTATGGTCTAATAAAAATTATAATAAAATAATATAATATTAAATAGGTATATCATAATCAGATTAAAGACAAGTCTTTGAATATAGGTATGTAAGCGACTTATGTGGTGTCTTAGCATTTGGCACGTGTGCGTAGGGTGAAAAAAAGTATTTGGGCGTTAACAAGAACAAAAATATAATACATATTATTTTTCTAAAGGTCACGAGTATAGTATTGTTTGATTTTCTGCTTATAGCGCAAATAAAAGTAGTGCGTTTCCGATCCATAGTGCTGATGTTGTATATTTTTATAGTTTGTATATATTTATAATTTTATAAATATACCTATTGAAAGTTATTTTAATAATAATTTATTCTTACATATTATGTACAAATGTACAATACGTAAATGTCGTACCAATAGAAAATAAAAATTTAATAAAATCATTCGTTTTGGGAGTAAATTATATCGTTATTTGTCTCATATTAGGTACCTACTATACGCAGATTTGTACAAAAAATATTAAAAACAAATAGCCGAAATTTTAATAAAATAGTTTTAATGACTGGGCTGGGAATAAATTCATATTAATTAACGTGCACATAAATGGTTGAATTATTAGCATAATTTTTAATGAAAATCGAAAACTATATCGCTGTCTGAGGACACTCGCTGCTTTTGAAAGCGGCAACTCAGCGTGGTGTGCAAACTTTCTTGGCCTCTCGGGTCCTCGTCCTCGTTTTCGTTTATTGTTGTTTATTTTATTCATTTCTCTAATATCCAAAGAAAGTGAAAATAAAGTCTGTTCCTTGTTACATTTTCTGCTGTACAAATCCGCTCGACTTTCCTTTAAGCACGTTAAAATAATATGCTCCAAATCGAAATACTACATTGCAGCAAATTCGTCTATATATAATAGCTATATAAATTGAAACCAAAAATGAAATATAACATTATATAAATTCAGAAAGATTATTATGCGTTGTAAAGCAAATTTGTTATTATTATTAAAAAAAAAATGAGTGCAAATAAAAATATATTATACCAAATAACTGATTGCAATCAGAATTCTGAATATTTTAAATCGATAGAAACGCAATGGTTTTTTTCTTAAAACATACAACAATGTGTAGTGAGTATATACTGCAGAGTACCTAACATAATTTTAGAACATGTTATTATACATATTATATGTTTTAATATTTTTTTAGTAAAAAATACCTATGTACTTATATTAAAAATTACGTTATTTTCATTAAATCTTAATTAGTAAGTACCATAATCTACGAGTTGTATTAAAACTTAAATTAAAGTATCTAAATTATTACTTTGAAAAGGTTAATGTATTGTATAACATTATTATTATAAGTAATTAATCATAATGTTTTGTGCAAATATAACTATACATTTTAATACATTTAGTGAATGATTATAGCTATTAAACTTTTTATTAACACCTTTATATTAATGTCTTCAAGATATTAATTTAAATATGTATTATAGGCAGTTTATTAAATCCAATAAGCCATCATTTAATATTTCTGGTAAAATATTATTTGTCGATTATTTTTTAGTACAATAGTTATAATATTATATTATATTATAGCATCAATAGCATCGTGAACTTAAATGACTAATGAATTATATTACCAACACAACAGTTTAAGTTATTTTCAAGCGTTAAATTTCATAATTTAATATATTGTTATATAAATATTACTACTGTTGAATACCTAAAACAGCACGTGTTTTGATTTACTCGGAATAAATAAAATCTACATATTAAATGTTTTAATTAACGGAAATAATAATATAGCGCGGTTTGGTAATTGTGTTCTATTAAATTTACATCGGGTTGTGTACGAAGTGTTTATTTGTGTAGTTCGATTTGGAATAAATTACGCGTATTTTATGTAAATAAGAAGATTGTAAAATGCCGACAAATGTGTGACCGCGTGTGATTTCTCTTTAACAAAACTTTAATGTAGTTAATCCCAAATTCCAAATTGCACTATGACAGACTATAATAACATTGTGTATTAAGCTCTTGTAGAAAACAAAAATGATTATTGGCATGATTTTATCTACAGTAAATAAACATGATTGAGTGCAATCAGGCTGGATAGAAATAATTCGATATACGTATGTCAAACTATTTGAGTTAGTATAATCGAATAGTAATCGAATTCGGGAGTCGTGTTCATTAATGAATTCTATATTATATTTTAATTCATATTAAAGTAAGTAGATATTCACCATAACTCCTAAATAGCACTATGACGCATATGTTTATTATGAAAAAATGAATAGTGGTGTTTTTCTCGTTTGAATATCACATGTTTATATTAGGGTATATAGTATATACACTACCATCGATAATTTAGATTTCTCTTGTGATTTAACACTAAATTTCAACGGAAATCAAAATTATCATAATAGGTAGGTAGGTAGGTACATAGATTCCTGTAAACGGTTTACGTAATCATTATTAAAAAAGTGAAAATTTAATCTAATAAAACGTCGAATAAAACTCGACCCGTGGGGCTCGTTGTTTTTAGCTTAAAGCGGCGAATATTTTCTGAATTGCTTTTTGAATAGATGCTTTGAAGTCAACAGGAATCAAATCAATTTTAAAACCAAAGCATATTTTTAAATGTTTTATATAAATAGATTTACAGTTTAAATATTTCAGTATAGGTAATTTTTTGTTTATCTAAAAACAAAAAAATATACTCAAGGCATGTAATAATTATAGTTAAAAAGGCCGTGAACTGTAATAATAACAATAATAATTAATAATAATTGGTTAACAATTTTGTATAATATTCAAATCTGTTATCGACATTACGCTGTTTTAATTTTACTTAAAAATTCAAAATTCAGTTTTCATGTTAACATTACCTTTTATACCATCAATAGAATCATATAAAAACAAAAATGGTTCATCTTCATTTGTATTACAGTTAATGGAATTTAATATTTATGAATGAATAGTTAAAATTGTTGTTGGTGATTTTGATAGTTTTACACTTCAAGCTCGATATAATTTATTTTTATACAGTGAACATATGCAATTGCTAATGTATTTTTAACACTTATATCAATATTTTCTTTTAAATACTGATGCATTAGTTTAGCTATATGGTATTTCATTATATAATTCTTGTGTGCTTTTCTTTTGAAAGAATTACTTACAATTTGTCGATTAGTTATTGCTTTAGATAGTACTTCGTGGTTGTGCGGAAATTGTCGGTGACCGATTTAACTGTCTTCATTGTCGTTGAATTTAAAATATACTCTACACGTTTTCAGTATATTTCCAACATTTAATATTATTAACAAAACATTTTTATAAACAGAACTTAAAACCATAATTTTTTTTCAAATACTTTTGTTTGTCATTATTTATAATATTTTATACTTTCATTATAAAAATATAAATATAAATCAGTTGTCACAGAAAAAACGAACGAAGATTAGATAGAAAATTAAATACCAAACATCATTAATATTAGGTTACGATTTTGGTTAATATTTAATAATAATTATCTGTTTCACTGTATTTAATCAAGTATTTTATATTAGTTAGTATGAGACTAAATAGTATAAAGTTACACACGTAAACATGAATATATTATACAAAGCACTGATAGTATATTACTAATAGAGAATAAGATTTTCATGAATTTGACGACGATAAACGAAAACTTGTTTATTATTGTTTATAATATATTAATCAGAAATTAGGAACAAAATCCATCCATGTTAAATCGTAATTCATAATATTATGTTATGTATTTTGGAATACTATACAAGAATCTCAGCCACCCTTAAAAATACACCACGAGAACTCAAAAAATGAAAAAAAAACTGTATTACTTAACCAATTATTATAGTGAAATTCTTGTATATCTTTTAAATGAGACGCAAATAAGGTGCTCCGTTTTATACAGCGCCATTTAGGGCATCAACTTTTACAAAAAAAATCAACTGACTACCTAAAACTATAAATCATTATTACATTTCATAAACTATAAAGCAACTAAAACATCTCATTAGAATTAGATATTTATAGTATTAAAGAATAAACAATTTAAAATTAATTTATGTTAGCACTATTATAGCATACAAATTACATAGAAATATAAAATTGGATCGACTTTATCAGTGATTGAGATAACTATTTTTAATAACATCAAATATCTATGTACAATGTACATATAGATACTATCATTAAAAATATCACATAGTATTGTAAATATTTTTTTAAATAAACGATCGTAACAAAAACAACATAATTTCGTTGGAAGTTATTATTTCATATTTGTTCATACAATTATGATACTATTTCATATGATTTAAGCATATAAAAATAATGGTTATTGTTTCATAAACGTATTTACAATAATAAAAAAAAAACAGATAAATTTACCTATCAATCGCATCAACAAATAAAAAAGCAATAATAATAAAAATAAATAACATAATAATATTTATATTATGTCGATTTTCGATTTTAATAAAAAAGTAATACTTTAATTCCTAGTCTCTATCCAATTTCACCAACACATTTTGGAAAAATTCAATATACTACATATCTTCTTAATTAATTCATAATTGTACAACTAACAATTGTATTAGTTCAAAACATAATTAGAACATTAACATATTAAAAAAATTTAGTTTATTAATTTTAGTTTTTTTTTATTTTTCTTAATAAAAAACTAAGAAAAAGTAATTGAAATTATGATTGCATTATATTAATAATGTTTTACCATCGTCATTTGGTTTGATTTTACTGATATTATTTATTTTATATTATTAATAGTGAAAATATATTACATAAAGCTCGAATTAAAAATTATATCTACATATGTATTTTTCCAAAAATTATTGTAAAAGCATAAACATATATGACGTGTTATATTTTTTTAAATTATTTTTTAGTTTAATAGTTTTGGATATACTTTAAAATATTTTCTGTTTTACTTATGAATTTTTGTCATAAATATAATCAATTTTACTTTTTAAACTTTGTGTATTTTAAGTAAAAAAGTGTTAAAAAAAGTTCGGGCCGAATAACAGAATATAATATTTCTGTATATTTTTTCTAACTTGTACTAACCAACAAGTTTATGTATAAGTTTTATCGTAAATAACATAACATAAAAGTAATAAATTGTGGTAATAACATAAAAAAGCAGTGTATACATGTATAATTATAACAAATCACAAATATATAGGTAATATTAAATATGTACTGTATAAGTATAAGCGATGATAAATTATTGAATTTGGAAAACAAATTGTAATAACTGAACAATGTATTAAGTAGTTAACTATGCATAAGTAATAATGTTTTAGTTTGATGTGATGAGGGCTGATATTTTCAAAATGTATCGAATACGACAACAATAACTAATTAATATAACTGTATAGAGTGTGTGTTTAAGTTGTGATTAACTCATATTCATAGTATTCTAATTACGTGGTATCAAATAAAATAATTTAAAAATAATATGTATCTAAAGTTTATATAATAGTATAGGTACATATATATATATATAATATACGTGGATAATTCATGTAAATAATAAAAGTTGTGAGCTGTCAATCAGTGTTATAATTTTTAAATTTTCAATACTATTTTTTTAAATAGGTACATAAAAATAATAACAATAATAATAGCTAATACGCGCATTTGTATTCAAAATATTATAATAATTCTAATTTATTCACAGGGTATAACTAAAATATCAAATTCATATTTAAAATTGTAATCAAAAAAATTGTTATGAAACCTAGTTATCAGAAATATTAAATTAATTAACTTTGTTTGACCATGGTATTATAACTATATAACATAATTTTAAAATATATTATTTAATATATAGTTACATGTCATAATAGTTATCTGATAATATGGAAAATTGACTAATGATACATCAACATGATAAAATTTTTCACCACGCGTTTGTCTTTTGGTGGCCTAGGTCGCACAAACTAATCTGTAAAATCCTTATGTAAAAATGTAAAAATAAAAACGGGCATATGACCATAAACTTTAACAGATAAAATATACGATCACCCCAACATTAAAATTGAAACACGGCCACAGCTAGATTATGGATTAGCCGAGCTTTTTATTTTAATATTTCGGATGATTTTAGCTTGAAAAAATTGTTTAATTTAACATTATATAGATTTTATAAATTATATACGCATAATTGATTTGCTTGTTTTTTAATTTATATTCTGGTTGTGTTATATTTTATACAGTATATTAAAAATTTGAATACACTCATATAGCATTGTAATAATATTGAATGATTTAAAATTGTTTTGTTTAAACAGCCGCTGATTCCCAGATACCGTTAGATACGCTTCCATAAAATTCCCAAAATATTATAACATAATTTTAAGACATTATTAAAATTTTCCGATATTGACATAACTAAGCACGTATAGGTACCGTCGTACCTACATATATCTACTTATCCTATGTCTATTTTTTTAAAACAAATTAGTCATTACTATTATACGTATCTATAATAAAAATTATATTTAAAAAATGAGTGATTATTAATTAATTAACTTTGCGATGTCTTAATTAGTAGTGTGTTTAGGATTTTAGATCCTCGGGCACGTACATGTGTATATACATCATATTATACAGCTTATACATAGGTAATTGACTTTATATACCATTACCAATCCCCTAGGGTCGCACACACTTATTATACACATATAGGTACTCAAAATATACCAGCAGCACAAACAGGTTCATTTGTAATTGCATGTATGCTTTATAATATATAAGCATATGACTTTAATACCTATATAAATGCAAATCTATCCTACAATTATTCGTCATGATGAATTTATATACATTTACATTTTTAATTTACTATGTAAAAAATAAATCACCACAATACATATAGGTAGTATTTAGGTATACATAGAATATACAATATAGCCAGAGATAATACTATGTTAAACCATAGTGACGTACTTTATAATTTTGTTTACCTACATATACGATTATGGCGTTGTTAAACATCAATAATCCGTTATATGTGTTATTAATAATAATTGATTGTTTAGTATAAATTGTCTGTACAATTTATGCAGAATTGTTTTTATGACAATAATAATATAGAATATTTATGATATTATTATTTGTATTATGACACCTTCGTTTACGTATTAAAATTTAAAAAAAATAGGGAATTCCCTATGTTGAACAGTATGACGTGTTGAGTGTATCTCGTTTACAATGGAAATTGACGTGTTAAATTTTAGTTCATTGATAAATCATTGCATATAGCTATGAAAAAGGATTTTGAGCAGAATGATAAGTCGACATTTACTTCTATAGGATATTTGATATATTATTTATAAAACAATTAGTAATTTGATCCATACTATTATTGTAATACATTAAGTTTAACTTATTTTTCTAAAAATGTTGCATTTATTCTATTTTATTATAATTATAATATTGTACCTGTTATAATTTATTAGGTATTATTAAATTTTAAGGCTTTTCAAAATTAATTTAATAAATAGTTTAAAATTCATGATAAATATTTTGAAAATTGAATTGTGCATAGATATAATTAAAAAATAATAATATAAAATGTATTAACTTAAATTAATATTATTTAAATTTTTAGGTAGTACTACTTATAAGTACGGGGAACTTTTTTATTTTGACTATCAAAAATAAAAACAAGATCAAATTTGGGTGGATATCCTATTATTTAAAATAAACTACTTTGATATTCTAAATATAAATAACTTTTGCCTAATTATAAAATTTCATCAATGAATTAGAATTTGTATTGGATATGAAACCGGAAAATCATTATGATGATTAAAAAACAATGAAACGAAATAAACTTTATCTATAATGTGTTCGAAAGAAATGCCATATGTACATTTGTTTGCCAAGTATGCAACTCTCCCTTTTTTCAGTTCAAAAACTTGGTTTTTCAATCGGAATTTAGTAAATTCGTTATAATTATGAAAAAATGGAGGTCCCCATTGAACATGTTTTGGGAATTATCTTGTAAAACGCTGCTTTTACTATATTTGAAAATACTACCTAACGGTTTCTTTGTAGTACTCGTAATACATCATATATTATTAAAACATTGTAAGTATTATGACAAAAAAAAAACTCAAGAAATAATAATATAACAGTTTAAATGGTGTTATTTTTATACACTTAACTGTTTTTTATTACAAATTATAGTATCAATATAAATATCTACCTACCTACTTGCATTTAATTTATAAATTAGATTAGGGTGGAGCTAAGGCGGGCGTGTGAATAATTGAATGGCCATTTAAATATAACGAACTTTGGCCAACAGGCTTTTTACACGCGTGTAAAAGCCCCACTCCCGCTTAAAAAAAAACTTTCGACCTATACCAATCGTCCTACACACACCTAATATTATAATATTATTGCACACGTTAGGAATGGGCATCGATCACATCGCGCGCCAAAACTATTGCTGACTGCTGAGTATGAATTATTTACACCTTTGAATATAGTTCCACCGTATTATATTAAAAAATATAAAATAGCCTGCCTACTATTATCATCGCATATTACTGAATTAATTCCGTTTGCGATAACAACTACTACACGGATCCGTATCTATCTTATTATTAATATTATACTCGATGAGAACGAAAAATGTATGCTACTTCAGTACATGTATAATAATATATATAGGTACGTCGTATATAACATAGATGAATTTATATTATAATGAGTAATGACAATAAATCGTAATACATTTTAATGCCTTCTTGCATAGGGTTTATATAAAATATTCTTTATTATTTTAATTTCGAACCATTTATGACGTACGATATAGATTAGGTATAGGCATTATAACATATTATTATTATCATTATCACGATTATTATTGTGATATTTACATATAGTTGACTATATTTTTCTTCTTATCATTATTATTATTCATATACTCTATATATTATTGTATTAATATATGCGATAGTCGCTCTTACCGGGACAGCTCGAATGAAGACGGTGCCGTTCG
Source organism: Rhopalosiphum padi (assembly GCF_020882245.1). Classification (NCBI taxonomy): domain Eukaryota; kingdom Metazoa; phylum Arthropoda; class Insecta; order Hemiptera; family Aphididae; genus Rhopalosiphum; species Rhopalosiphum padi. The sequence continues at coordinate 24,708,475 of NC_083597.1, read as the reverse complement.
ACGACTTCGGCGGTGACGGCGGCTGCTGTTGTACGTCGACGGCGACGATGTTGCTGCGTGGGCGGTCAAGGAAGTACTGATTACGGTAGCGAAAGATTTCGCGTGATATATACGTTTGTGCAGCGTCGGCGTGCGCGCGTGTGTGTGTGTGTGCGCGCACGGCGGCGTGCGTGTTTTTTTCCTCTCGCCTCCGTCCGCGCCCGTCCGCCGCACATTCACGAAAACCGTTCCCGCCCGTCGTCGTAATAGCTGGCTGGCTGGCGGCGGCGGCGGCGGAGGCGAAACAAAACGCAATATCGATCGGAAAAGCGCGCGTGGAAACTCTCCTCACAAACACGGACACACACACACACACAGACGCGCGCGCTCGCCGATAGGAGACGACCGACACTGACGGACAAATCGGGTGGGAGGGTCGATCGCCAGACGTAAAAAAATAATATCCCGCCGTTTTTTTTTTTTATTTTTTTTTTCGTCTCGTCTGCAGCGAGATCGTTTATATATTATTATAATGACGTATATAATGTATAGGGACGATCATCGTCAGTCATCGTCGTAATGTCTTCGGAGGTTTGTCTTCTGCGACGGGCAAAAACGAGTAGCGAACTTTTTTGTTTGTTTTTTTTTTCTTCTATTAATTCGCACAATAGACGATGGCATCAGCATCTAATTGGTCAATTGTGTATACATCGTGTCATCTCGTCATCGTTTATATATATATATACGATAATACGATTCCGTTATTCCCGCGAGCTACGCGCGCTTCTCGGTCGCTCGGCGCGTTGATAAGAGATTTCGTATGTTTTGAAATTCTCGACGACGTTCTCGAATGATAATAAAGAATATCTATTGAACGGCTAAGTATAAATTATACACAGTAGGCGTTTAGTGCATGCCTAAATTCATTAATATTATAAAACGGCTGTGGGATCTTTACACACAGACTATATATAGGAGTGCGTGGGTTAAGAACGAATGATCAATTTTCGCTCTTAAACATATTTTTGTTTTTTCAATATTATTATATTCATATACCCAATAGACGCTCAAACGATACTTTGCATATTGTACATATATAGTTGGTATATATATTATATTATAGTATATTTAGCTATATAGTATAGTTACGCGTGTGCGTTATATATTAAAATATGGACAATATGGTCCGAGTGTATATAATATAATAAAAGTCGGACCGCAGTCAATTTAGACACCATTGTGACTGTAAGCGAATGTGTAAGTGCTCGTGTTTAGAGTAATATTGTGTGAGCGTGTGCCGTGCGTACACGGTAATTATATATGCAGGACAATGATTACAACGATAGTGTGGACGATGGAAGTAGACGTATCGGTGTAAAACATAATAGTACGGGTCGTCCACAATATTGTTTAATGAATGTAAAGATCATCGCACGCATTGGTTATTTACAAATACTATATGTATTATGTATATGTATACGTATCTCTCCCTCTCTCTCTCTATATATATATATATATATATATAGGTAAACTAAACGCGAAGAAATTCCATTACATATATTTTCAAATGTCATGTGATAAAGTGATGCGTGCATTGTCGATAATCATTTTCCAAAAATAAATAATTCAAAATAAAATCCGATAAAAGAAATCGAAAAAAAAATAAGGAAATGGCGTGGTTCGTATTATTCATATTTTTTAATAAATTAGTAACCAAAATAGAACAAAAATAGTATAAAATTATGTCTTATTTAAAAACATCTAATACACTGTCTTGTTGTTGTTCAAGATTTTCTCTAATACCTACCTATATACTATTTAAAAATAAGCTAAAATAATAAAAAAAATAATATTGTATCTTAAAAAACTACGACTGAAAGAAAACCAAGGACACTTTTTAAACAATCAATTTAAAACATGTTTGCTTATATAGTATACTAACTCATTTTCTTTTTATTTAAAATGATAATTTTTTCTGCGATGTTCATAAAATTATACAGTTGAAAAAAAATTGCCAATGAAATTAAATTAACGTGCTGAATGTTTATTATATTAAGTATACCTATGTTCAAATAAAACTAATGATGCGTTATTCGATCGTAAAATTTAATTTTGCATTAAAATATTAAATTATTATATAAGAAAATGAGTAAAATATAATAATTTGCTCTCGTTTTTTCATTTAACAACGATCGATATTCAGGTCAAAATAACACATTTATGTTATAAAAATGAATAACCTGCAGACTTCAATATATCGAGACAATACAAAATGTATATTATATTTATAGGTTCACTTTTGGACAAATACTCGTAATAATATTAGGGATTTATTGCGCGTTACACTTTACAAACTTCCGTCTGGACCAACATATATTATGGCGTTTAAATATTAAATTGTATTAGTTACCCATATTGATCAAAATTCCAAATTACTGTATTATTATTTATTATCATCTCAGATAGCCAGATCAAATGGTTGTGTATAATATACTTAATCTGTATGCACTATTTACACATTATAATTCATAATACTATCGGAATAATTAAAAAACAATTTTTTTTTATCGCGTTCCTTGGAAAATTATGTATTTTATTTACACTTGTAGATTTTGATATCCTGCAGTCTGCACTACCTATTTGTGTAGCGAGGTAAATTTACTTTTATTTTCTCTTTGTTAAAAATGAATCGATATTCTTTTTAAAAGCTTGGTAACAAGTCAATAAATTTATATATTAAGAAACTAGCTGTATTATATTATTATACACATGAAGTATTTACATATTATTCAATATATTGTCAATTAAAAAAGTTATTATCGATTTATTAAATATTATATTGCCATAATTATATAAATGCGGATGACTATATTAATCAAAGATGGAAAGTTCTTAAAAAATATAACTTTAAATACGAATGTTAAGTTATTATTTAATTGTTAATAAATTGCAAACAATGTACTTTAAGTTTAAATTTAATGTTAAAAAAAATATGTTAAAAAAAAATATTATTTATTTTTCATTATTACCAGGATCGCAAAATGAGTGCAATGCAACTTTCGATATTTTTAAATAATAATTAAATATATTTGACAATATAATATTATGCAACCTACTTCTTATAATAACTGTAGCTAATGGTTTAAGCAATTATATGTTAATATAATAATATATTTATAGTTTCGTCTAAATTATTTTAATCAAGAAATATTTATTTGTTTATTTTTATTTAAAATCATTACGTAGAACTTGATTAAATAAGAAATAGCTAGTTACATTATTTTAATCTAATGAATTATTTTTTAAATTAACTGGAACAAACTATGTGATTATAATATATAGATATAATTAATAGTTGGCCTAAAAGTTAAGATAAAAAAAGTTTCTTAACTATTTGATGCCCTCATTTTAATGGTTAGTTAGAAGTAAAAGCGCACAATGCTTAATACTATACAGATATTAAATATACATTCAAATTCGATGATATACTTGAGAACTGTAAAGGATTTAATTTTTGCATTAGTGTAAGTAGTTTATTATTTAAAACTATTTAACAAGATTATAGCCGCATTGCACGGGTTACATGTACATACCTTTCATCATTTAAGTAACTTTGAGAGTTATATTACTATAGTTAATATAATTAACGCAAACAAAAAAAGCCATCCAACTGAAATCAAAAGAAAAACCCAATGGTTTCTCTTTAAAACAAAAATAATTTGTTAAGAAAAGTCAAAATCCAAGCTTCGCAATCATCTTTTATTGTTAACCTGTATTCACCAGATAATTTAATCGTAGAGTCGCTTTTAGATCAAATTGTATTACTTATGTATTAATGTATTATTATTATTTATTATTATGAGTTATGTTATATTGATTTCTGAAATTTCCAAAATTTTACATAGAATTGACTAGATCGAGTAAGGTAATTACTTTGGTAATTATTATTCATACTTTTCAGTTTTATATTAACTGCACGAACCCCAATTACCACCCTATACCCATGAGTCTCGTATACATCTGATAAGTTTACATATTGGTGCTTGAAAAAAAAAATGTTGGTCTAAAAACCTACTAATGACATGTCATGGGATTTCCTACTGGATCAATTTCCCTATCAGATCCAAAATAATTAGGTTATTGCTACGATAATTAATAGGTTTCTATATGAGAACATATTTTTCCTGGATTAATATTAAAAAGCGCCTCCTTTTATCATAATACCTAAATACGTTTTGCATTATACTATATGTTCTAAATTTTTAATACCCAGTATATTATTAATTTATTATTATATTGTATTTTTTTTCGATTTCAGTAAGTGTATTAGCGAATACCTATAATATTTTTGAAACAATCCTGTTTATCCTATGGGTGATAGTGCAATGTCAAATTATAGTTTTCTAAAAAAATGCGAAAATACATATTATTCACGATAACTCTACCTATCTACGTATCTCCAGCAATATAATAATAGTAATAATAATAACAAAAATATTTTATAGTATTGCATAATGATGTTATGAAAATAATCTAATTATTAGATTCTAATATAGCAATTATATCACATAAGTATTTATAACTTATTATTTTCAAAAATAATGTTAACTTAATAGTAATTTTATTGTATTAAAATCAGCTATTAATATTTGATATACTACGTATTTTATTATCGATATATTTACTTAATTTACATTTATGTGTTAAAAAATTGAGTCATTTGACTAATGATAAGTGGACTTCTTCGCTGACAAATTGTATGGAACATAAATGATTCGACAATGAAATAACGGATATCAATTAAAATGAGATTTGTACATAATACAAGATATGATAGGTACTTGTGTGTTCTCGCTTCAACCCACGTGGTATAAAAATTAACAATCTGCCTCCAGGTTACCTTCCCTTGTACTATGACATTTATATAATTTACCGTTAAACATTTTTAAATAATGGTAAATAATAACAATAATTGTTAATAATAGCATAGTTAATTATTAATATTTCATAATAATTACACATAAAACAGTAAGAAAGTTTTCTAAAGTAACACCTATTGTATTTACTTTAACTACCATTTATCCATTTATTGAATGTCTATATTAAATATTGTGAGAACTAACTTACTAAAATGTATTTTTAACAATATTTTTAAATAAATTAAATATAAATATAATATAGTATTTAAATTGCATTTACGATATACCGTCAAGCTAACAGCGTACTAATATTACCACGATTAAAATATAATAAAATACAATTCAAATATTATAATTGAAATATTTTTACCATTTTTCTTGAAATATATATTAATTTATAAAATGTATGTACAAGTAAGATTTAGACTATAGAAATTTTAGATTTTAGATTAAATACCTACTGTCGACGTATTGATCGTCTGGTCTGGTGGCGAAGTGATACAATAATTATTATACGGATTCGTGGCATCGATAAAAAATAACTAATAAGTAATTACCAAGCATATTTAGTAATTATTAAAATTGATTAGTAATTTTCAAACAATGTTTTCAATATTTTTCAACAATTTATTGCTATAATGTGTAATACAATAATACCTACTTAACCGCATCGTATTAATCGATTTTTTTAAATATAAACGATACAACGAATACTGCATTTATATAATTGGAAATAGATTAATTTTTTAAATGTAAAATTATTTTATGATTAATATTATTAAAGTCCAACCCGAGAATTAAAATGGAAAATTGTTTATTTATTACCGTTTTTTCAACCGTCGGAAATTGGTTTTAAAGGTTAAAGCGATTAGTAGTTTTCAATTTAAATCAACTCCATTTATTATATATAACTCTAATACACGTTAAACATAAATAAAATAATATTATTACAAAAGGATTGACTGACGCGAAAAGCTTTACCGCAAAGTAGGTATTGCAGTTAAAATCAACACTTTCATCAAAAATCAAATTAAAAGCATTACTCACCTAGCTATATATTATACTTATAATATTATAACGCCAAATTCGAACGATTGCTTAATTATAAACGGGTTGCGCGTGTACTAATTTTTAAATTATATAATATACACGCCAAAATAAGTTTTGATTATGCTTTCTACGCAGTATGCTCTATTATATAAAATCGATCGTATTACAATTTTATAGCACTTTATTTTACAAACAATGCATATAATAATATATCATTTAAAATATAGTTAATCTAATTCGGAAGTCAAAATTACATTACTGGTAGTTTAGATTATGGCCCAATAATATTGTTATAGGCTATAGCCGATATAATATAATATTATAATAATGTACAGGAGATGTTTGTTGTGAGATTAACACGATAATATAATATTAAACAAATAATCCATTTAAAAGTTACTAAATTAATATGGTATACAATATAAACTACCTATTGATAATAGAGTGTTTCATATGCAACGATTCAAACATATGTGTATCATAATACTTTTAAAGTTTTAAATATATTATATTATATTATAATAATATTATGTTGTGCAGTTTCAGTATATCAGTTCTATGAATAATATTATCTGGTTAATTTTCCTTTACAAACTATTATAAAAGCAAACGATTAAACACAAAAGTAAAGATTTTCAGGAAAACATTAACCGGCTATGACAACTGATGTGTAAAATACACAGTTATTGTGAAACGGCGATTGATTGCGATGATTATTCAAATATTTTGTTTTTTTTTTTAAATTTTTGACTTCTATTTAATTAATACCGACAAGCTAAAAATCAATCTTTCGAATTATTCACACTAGTAAAATCAGATATTGCGAGTACAATGGAACAACAATAACGACAAAAATACAAATAATTCATAAAATTGACAAATAGTTTCAGTTGGTTAAAATTATTTTCAACTTTTTGAATAATTTATTACTTTAATTCTATAATATTATAAAGTAATACCTTTAAAATTGCATCACATTAATTGATTTTGAATAAAATATGGTAATTGTTTTTATCCAATATATTTTGTATTTTTATATTTTTACCGCTCTGCCGTGCAGTGGTTACGCGTGGGTAACTGTAATGGATGTGTTTAATTTGAATTTAATCATAAGTCATTGTATGCGAAAATTGATTATGAACGGAGACGGTATATCAGCCTGATATATCACTAATTATATTTCACGATATGTTTATTAATATTGCTATTAAAATAATTTATTTGGCTATTGCCTTATTAGTCTATGCCCTACGGTAGGTTGATTTAATTTTCAACGATAATAATGTATTTAGTATATTATTATATTATTAGTATGTATTTAATTTAATTATAATGGTATATTTATAAGTCGTGTTAAATATTTTATATTATTATTTATTATTATTATTATTAACTTTCAAGTAAAAAAAAAAAAAATACCATTTATCCGTAAAATAGTGTGAATAGATTCATAAAAAGTTATAAATAAATAATATTAAAATTATTCGTCTTTGAGTTGTATAACAAAATAAATATATCATTTTTTTTTAAATCAGTTTACCGTTTCCTTTTTTTTCTTATTTTTTTCTTTAATTATTGAGAAAAGAAGTGGGGAATTTTTACAATTAATTCCTCAAAGTACTCGTACCAAGTAAATTCAATTTACAACTAAAAAACCCCTCCCATGGTTAAACATTTGGAAAATGGAAATATTTTTATTGGCCCAAAAGGTGATGACAGTCGTTTAAAAAAACACACGTCATTGAGAAACCATTACATTGCTATGTTCAGAATTAAACAAATAATATTAATTCAAATTAACAGGCATATATTATTATAAACATACATAGTTTTTTTTTTTTTTTTAATAAATCATACAACAAAATTGATTTAAAGCATTAACATTGGAAAATGAAAGAAACACTGAAATTTTAATAATAAATTACAATAAACTTATCATATCTCAATATTATTATTACAACTTAACATTTACTATTTATTCACTTTTAATACAATGTCAAAAACAATTCATTTATTTAGTTCATAAAATCTATAAAAATGTAGTAGATTTTCACAGATTTTTCAAAAATATAATTAAAATGTCTAAAACAATAACTTAAGCTCGATAAAATGTAAAATTAATTACTGGTCTAAAAAATAAAATAACAATGAAAACGGGACAGATAGAAATTCGCTTAACATAATATCATTTATTTATTATATTTTACTATAGATTTTTTTTTATATCGAATACTTCAATAAAATATTGATAAGTAACACAAAAATAATGCTAAAATTTATTATATTATTACAACATAGTGTTATATAGCTAATGAATATTCATTATAATATGAACTATATAGTGGCTCAGTAAATTTAGTGTAACATAAAAATGTGTATACGGTAAAGCACAATATTTGTCTGCTTAGGTCGCTTAGGAAAATATTAAACTAACATTAAATCTCTACCCATTCAAAAGTCAATATTTCTCGATACACGGATAAAGGACACGTTTTTATAAAACTATTTCTTGCTCCTGTAAATTTCATTAAAATCGGTTCGCCGATAAATATGATGGTAGTACGCACTTGAGGCAAGCGAAGAAAATTTACTGATTGGAAACACGCCCTTCTATTATTCGTGTACCTACCTATAAAATGTAATAATCGTATTACGTTGTATCTAATATTACGGAAATATGGCCGTCGCGCTCTATTTTCTGGTCGGAAAATATTATGACCTTATCGTTTCTAAAGGTTATATTAATTACTTATCGAAAACGATTAACCAGTGTCAAAATAGTTTAGTATTAGATATCACAAAATTCTCGACGTCAAAAATTAATATTAATTATTTATAATTTCTGAAAGAATCTACACAATATTATGTTTACATATTTGATATCATTTATATTATTTTAGCTAAATACTTTATGACTTTATAGTTTATATTATTATGAGAATTCATAAAACTATTTGAACGGAATTTTTGTGAATTTTAATAATTAACCATTGTTTTTATATTTATAATGATCAGTATTAGCCATTATAGGTAATCCTGTCTATTCGATAATAATTAATCATTATTACAAATAACAGAGATTTTTTATTTAAAATATAAGTTTTATTTTAGTTATAAAGATTATAGCTTAATATATATGAAAAAAAAATATATTCTGTGAAATACTTTTATTTTTTATTACTATATATATTTTCCAATTAAAACCCGAAATCCACCAAAACTAGTTAGTTTGGCCACTTGAATCCGGATATGGTACACTTTGCCCGGACAATCTCGTACAATGATCGGCCAATGTATGAACAATTCGAGTATTAAAGTGATCATTATTACATTGCCTAAAATGTTCATGTATTGTATAACAATGTCCGGATTTCCTACTTTGCCCGTAACATATACATTTATTAACGTCTGTTATGCATTACCAATACGATCGTATATACTTAAAAAAAAATGGTCCGTCAACAACAGCAGGCGCATCATTTGAGATAGTGCAAGGTCTGCATTTATGTATATTTTTATAAAATGCCTTCTTTGGCCTGTCAAAAATAAAATTAAAGCACCGATATGGTGATATGTGTTTTAATTCTGAGAGGAACAATGAACGTATTTAAATATGATATTATGCTAATTAATTTATGCAGTGGTCTCAAAATTGTAAAATTAACAAGAGAAAAAGTTGATAATAGAAGTCGATATAAGTAAAATATTATACAATATTAAGATATTAAATATTATAAAGAAAACAAAATATAATAACAATAAGATAATAATTATACATTGCACAAAGTTGTTGCTTATACTGATCAAAAACATGCAAAAAACGAATAAAGTCTTAATAGTTAAACTGAGATAAGATAAAATAACAAAAAATATATATTTTCACTAAAAAAAAAAAAAATTAAATTATTGGTTATTATTTTATTAAAATTTTAAATTTTATCAACTGCATATACTACACGAATGTGGTATAACATTCGACTATCGAGTAGATTTTGGCTATCGATATGAATGTTAAAATAGCTCGATAAAAATTAAAAACTAAAATAAAACACCTGGTCAACTGCTTTAACTGCTTTCTTCCGAAAATTGGACATGTGTGTATGCTGTATGTATATTGCACACTTATGCCCTTACAAATGTATTTAGCTACAAGTTACTGTATTCTAGATTGGTTAGCAGTCTATCACTCTAGAGGGCGATAAAAATAAAAACAAAAACAATTAATTTTAATTTTAATACTAATAATGGATACGAATAATTTCAGAATTATAAATGGCAAATTTGTTAATTTATAAATAATTATTATAATAACCTCTACAATGTTGAGTCATTGATTGAGTTTGAATCATTTTTTAAATTTCTCAAATCAAGCAAACTAAAAATAAACTTTGTATTAACTATAATTTTTGGGCACTATAGCATGCGAATTCATATACTAAATTAATAAGAGCTAAAAAATTGCACTAACAACATAGTTTTTATGCAGAGGGAACGCCTACATTTAATCACTATTTAAAATGGAAAGGGGGTTATATAAAATCCGGAAATGGGCATAAAAATCCCGTACTAATAATGATGCGACCATAAAATACGCCCTAACAACATTTGGGAGTGCTACTAACATTTAACCAGCTCTACCTGAGTTCTTATTTGTGCGAAAAACAAATTTTACAAATTTGGTAAATGGACCTAACCAAGGCACAAATCACATACTAAATACTCTAAATAATTGAATAAAAAAAAACTTGGAGATCGGAGATCATGCGTATTACAGTGACCTAGTCTATGACAAAGTACATTTTACGCCTACTAGGTATTTATTAAAGCGACTTTCCCGGTATGTATAAAAAAAAATATATTTCTAATCTTTTAGAAGCTGCAGCACTTAGCTTTATTATTTTGCCGTTCACAATAATATATTTTTCACTGTTATTTTTAAAATTAATGCGAATTGCCCCATTATAAAATTTAATAAGGTAGGATTATTATCTAAGAAATTTCAGAGGGTTTTATTATAAGATATATATATTAATATAAAATATTATGACTTTGAAATAAATTATGATCATTTTAAAATTTATAAAAATAAGTATAATAATATTTTTATTAATGAAATTTATAACTTTCCTAGTTGCAGTTTTAATGCTCAAAATTTGCTTTAAAATTAAAATATTCTACTATTCTAAATAATAATTATACCTTAAATTTCTATTGATAGGCTATTTACTGCGATTTAAAAAATACTTAATGAAGTAAAATAGATTATTGTGAACGTAAAACATAAAACGGAGACAATACAGACGGGTGACCTCTTAAAAATCTTATATTCAAACTTGTTCGTTCTTTTTATTTTTATTTTTAACAATGAAGTGACTGAATTGAGACTTGAACCGTAATACGGGTTAATTCGTAAAGTAAAATGAGAATCCTACTACTATTATAATAAATAATTCAATTTTTAAAGTGTTACATACATAAGTATCTTTTATACATTATATTCTGATATTGATTTATTGCATACATAATATTATAAAATCATAAAAGCGTTAAAATGGTTTAACTGATGTGACCTCACACATTTTGTGTTAACGTTATATTATTTTCTTTTACAAATATTTTATTTCATAAAATTATTAGAAGTTGCTAGCATACTATATGGTAACTAATAATAATAATATCATAATATTATTTTCTTTTAATAAGTAATTGATAATTACTTAAACGTGGACACGTCTCTTCTGTGTGCTGATGTAAATTAATCAAATATGTGATGTTTGTTATAATCATTGCTAATAAAGATAATACTACGCTTAGTCAATAACAGACCGTATTAAAATTATTCGTATAGACATTTTAGTAATCGTGCTACTCGTAATCAATTGTCTGAAAACATTAAAATGTGTGTAAACAAATGAAATCCCTGTCCACGAGTGACGGGCGATTCCAGTGAATACTACGCAGACAGCCGTAAACGGATCGTCGTCGGTTGCTAAGCGACCGTTTAAATAATAAATAATAATACGAGGCAAAACAGCATCGTTTTTCCAGTTCTTCGGGATTTGTTGGCGTAAACAATATTTTGACAACGGTGTTTCGGTTGACGTCAAATATAGCCGCAATCCCGCGATCGTACACTGCTGTTTGCTGAATTTTCGGACTCGGCGCAGTAGATATAACTGCCGTGAATATTTCACAGAATATTTTTTCGTCATTCGGTTCCCGCACGAGTTTCAGCATCGCGATGTCTGTCAGGGGCAACTGTAATCGGCGAGCGATTTTTTCCGCGAGCCCGTAGTAGATCTCTGATGGCAAGCAGACTCGCGTAATCCACGTCTGTGAAACCTGCAGGGCCTTAATCTCAATAATAGACCTTAACACCACTTAAGTCCTCATAAAACCCAACACCCGAAACCTTTATAATCCGAATGATTTTTTTTTTGCAAGCCATCCGCCTTAACCGGTGGAACTCGAATCGTTTTTTATTTTATACGAAATTCGTGTAATTTTGCATATATTTTTTGGCGATCAGTATTGGATTTTGTAATTATTATTTGTTTAGTAATAAATAATAATGATAAATTATGGTGTTGTAAATGAACTAATGAATAATTTTAAAATCAATAACTATTAAATATGTATCATTGACATTACGTTTTAACATTTAATTTTCTAAGGAGTATCCTATAACCTAAAAAAAATAGTTACTTACATGATTTCAAATCAAACCATCATTTGATCAATTCAATAAAATTAAGTCTTCCTTGAACTACTCAACATTCGTATTAACCCAAATAATAACATTTATGACAAACCAGACGTCTTTGTAAAAATGTCATATAATCATGTGTCATTTGCAATCATTATTATTGCACTGAAATGAGCATCAAAGGCTAAACAGAATATTGTATTTATAATGCAATGTGTCACCATCATTAAACTATAAATATACTCAATGAACGACGTTTTTAGAATCGTATATATTGTATACTGTATGTGCACTTTACAATCACATAGTTTTCATGAACATTTTGAACATTTCGTTTTGGGTCATTTCATAATTATAATTTAATAAGTACTTAAATTAATCGCACATCGATATATTTTGTTGTATTTACTACCTGTACTGTGTAATAAAGTATTATAAAATGTACAAAATAATATACTTAAAATATAATTTAATTTTTATTTACGAACAACATGGTATGATATCTGTTTTTGCACTTTTCACACTCCGAAAAAAACTTGTGACATGCAGAAATGTCGTTAACCGCGATTATGTCCCACTGACAATAAGATTGTGCATTCACACGCGTACAACTTGAAGAAAAGCGTCCTTAAAATAATGTACATTTATAAACAATCAAAAAACACGCAATCGTCGCCTTGAAACAATTCGTAGATTCCTTTGTACTTAAATGTACACTTAAATGTATGTGGCTTTTATTTAGGTTCGTTGTATACTGTACATTATTCTCTTTATCACTCTCTTTCCGCCACCCCTTTTCTCTCTATCTATACATAAGTTCTATACCGATTTTATGTAATATACATTCTTAAGTATATTGAAAGCTTTAGATCGTTTACTTATTGTAAAAATACTGCAGTGGGTTTCGAAAATATAAAAAGATGAAACGGTCTGAAGCAGATACATAATAAGAGAAGGAGCCACCCGGTCTGAACAAATTTAGACTGATTTACTATTGACGATTTTTCATTGCGTTTTTCTCCCTTCTCTGAGCGTTACTATATAACAGATGGCGCTACGTTTAATTTTTCAGAAACTTTAATAATGTTTTCATTGCTTAAAAACCATTACTCACAGTGTATCTACAAAATAATATTACCCGATTAAATTGGGTACCTAATTAAAAAAAAAACAAATCGTATTTTTTTTAACTAAATCACAATATATTCATATTATCATATTCAAATATTATGTATATTTATATTATACATTAAACTTTATATCTTATTAGTATAATCCATTAAACGGGAAAAAACGGAAGGAAAGGCGAACTTGTTAAGATTGTTTTAACAAAGTAATTATTTTAGCAAGCAAACATGGCTACATACTAATTGTCATTATTAAAAGTATAAACTTTTTTTAGATTCTTAACGATGTTGACATGGTACGCAAATGACTGTATTTATTTTATTATAATTGTGTTTTTTTTTTGTGTATATAGCTGTATAAATGCACGATATATTGTCGAATCTTCGATTTTTAAAAATTTGTGTGGTTTTATATCAAATTTAATCAAATTTATATTTAAGAAAAGTAAACTTCAAGATTTTCAGTATTTATTTTAATAATTAAAAAAAAAATAACGAAAACCAAGATTATTTACATAAATCAGATTTCCGACAAAATCAATTTTGCCTTTTTAATGTAACTCAAAAATAAAAAAACCTAGATATTTGAAATTTTCACTAAATATTTATGTTATAGTTTTCTATTAACAATTCAATAATTCTCAAAATATTTCAAGCTTTTTTTTTTATAAATGTTAATTAAAAATAAATTATTTGCATGCATTTTGAGTTATATAAGTTGACATAAAAAGGTATAAATATTTATTATTATAATAATTAAAATATACTAATAATATATCAAATGAAATATTTTCAGGAATAATTACAACCTACCTATATTTAAAGTAGAATAAATTACTTTGACAGCTATATCGAAAAAAAAAATATTATTACTTAATGATATTAAAGAGTACAGACCGGTTGACCGTTTCCGCTCAGAATCGTTTTTTGAGTACATTCATTCGTCTATATGAGTATTTCGTTGAATTACAATTTAACAGTCCTCTAATAGTGACCCATTTGAAACCTAATGTAAAGAAGAACAGTATACCAATAAATTATCTACCTTTCTTTAATTTGGCCAATACGTAATTTTTTTTCAAAACAACGAGATGTCTCTGTGAAAAGTTGATCTAGGTTAGGTTATGAACATAGGTTGTGAAGCGTAATGTACTATCGTACAACATTATGTCGTGTATATTATATAATTATAAATAAAACACAAACACACGGTACGGTATATAATATTATAAAGTTTACTAATACAATATGTAAGCTTGGATTTGACCTATATCAACGCCGTTTAGATTCGTTTGTTTCACATTTGAAAACTTGACAAACATTTTCAAAGTATATTGTCGCTTCCGTAAGATATTAGGTTGTGCCATATTCGAGACTTTCGCAGTTAAGTCGATTACCTATTGCCGGGTACAATTTGACGACAGAATCACAGACTGTAGATTATCAATAAGAGTTCATTGCACTATAAAAATACTGTACGATTTTAAGCGAAATGTATGATTACAGTGCAGTATTAACATGTGTAAATAATGTTAATATTTTTAATTATTTAATTAATATTTTATATAACATGTATAGGTAGACGTATTAGTTTTATTATAGTTTTCGACGAATTAACAAGAAATCGCTATTTAAGTTCAACACACGACATTTTTTATACGCACCTCTAGTAGATAATATGCTTTTGTCAAATATCGCGTAGACAAAAAATATATAAAATATAATAATATTGCCATTATACAAAAAAATAAAATTACAAATTAAACTCTTCAATGAAATCTTATATTATTTTTTAATATTTTATATAGTATATAGGAATAGAACTTAGATAAGAGTTAACTTGGATGAAAAATACTGCAGCACACAGCAAAATTGAATTTACATAACGTGATCATCTTTTATAAACCATCATCGTCGACCAATTATTTATATAGCGATCGTTTGATTGGAACCACAACGGCGCAATAATAATAATATTCGACGCCTTATTGTTAATTTAAATTCTATAGAAATGTAAATACGAGTAACCGAGTTCAACAGTGTTATTTTTATGAAAACTGCAGAGACGTTAAAGCTTTCTGGATCGATAAAGAAGAAAAAAACCGGTCGAGCAATATAATATTGAGACGTAATTATTACATAGGTTAGGTGGGTCGCTGTCAACGTATTATATTGTAACTGCAAAAATACGGGTGTTGTAGTGGAGTTAATATTCTCGAAATCATCGTGTACGTTTAGTATATAATTATATAATAATTTATTATTATTTATTATGTGAACGGAATCCGTAGATCATGGACGTCGAAAAGTTTTCTTACGGTCGATATATCTTTTTAAATTATTAACGAGAACGTCGCTGCTACGACGGAGTACGGTTATAATAGAATTCAAAATTATAATAATGTATAATAAGACGAAAATCATTTTTCGCCCAGTAACTGTATTATTGTAAATTGCAATCATAATAATAATGTTATGTCGTAATAAAGAAAACCCTATTACCATATAGGTATTTTGTGAGTTTGGAAATTATATTAGGTACATATTATTATTAAATATTAATACACCAATATACGCGTACAATAATGTGATTTCCAGAGTAGGTCACTAGAATATCGACGCCGATGGAAAAGTTTTTCTATAGTGGCCGATGATGAACCAGGAAAAAGAGAGAAAACATACAAGAAAAAAGAACATTGAATGACCAAATTCGGACCCGAAGCCCGGAGTGAAAAATAAGTGAAATGACGGCCGTATAAGATCGGATGTCATAAATCATCTACAGCCGGATAGACTCATGTACTTTTTGTATGTATGTATTTGTATGTATGTATGTATGTATGTATGTATGTATGTATGTGTGTGTGTATGTATGTATATACGTATATATATATATATACATATTATATATATATTGCATATACATATATATGTTTATAATGCATACATCATATAATGTAATAGATATATATAATGTAGTTAAATAAAGATCGGTGTCACAAGAAGAGTTTTTCTCAATTGTAAAAAGGGTTGGGGTGAAAGAAATAAAAAAAAAGTCTTGGTAACGCTCGAGCAGAGCTCAGTGCAATTTGATCAATTCGACTAATCGAAAAGTCAACATTTTTGCGTATTAAACTGCTGGCTTGTAGTTTACCCTCACTATGTATAATATATTATATACTAAGTAATTTACCACAATTATTCTTTTAAGTATACATTTATTTAAATTCTGATTTTCGGAATTTTTAAATATACTTAAAGAATATATTTTCAAATTCTTGAGATTGTTTATATTACTTAGTAGTAAGAAGTGGTTTACATTTTGTTATTTAAATGAGAATTTCTTATATATAGGTATACAAATATAAAACAAAAGGTATCGAAATCAAATATCGAACTAGTAGTTTTTGAATTAATTGACTTTGTGTCCTAAGAATATTATTAGATCCACAATAATAAGTTTATAAAATATACATGGGAGTTAGGGTGATTTTAAAATTGTACTTATTAATACTACCTATTACATAAATACTTAATAATTTTTTTAAAATTGTCTGTGTACCGTAAGTGCAGATTAAACACTACATTTATTTTATATTTTTGTTAAATCATTTTTAATTAAAATTATCACACATACATTAGCTCTATGTATCCTTCGAAAAACGAATGGCATTGGGTATAATATATTATATTGTATGACTATACCCGCGATTTATATATTATATATTACACACACACACACAAAACAACTAAATAATTGATCAAAATATAGTACATATATGCCTTTTCTTAATAATATATACTTATATAATAATACACATACATATTATATGTTCGTAATGGGAAGTACGCCTACACCGTCAAGGCATCAAAAAGCTTATATGACGTCCATCCGTACGAATATAGGTCAGTCCCGGTAAAACCGAAACGACTTTACATTTTATTATTTTATAACATTTGAAAAACATTTATGATACATAAATATATGCCATGTTATTAGGTATATTTGTTCTGTGCACGATATGCCATTGAAGTTTTGTAGTTTTTCCGTTCCGGTCCACGACGCCTATAAAGGATTTTTTTTTTTTTTTTTACATACGCGCGCAAAATTGAATGCTCGCCCACGCGACAAAAGTTAGTTTTTTTTCCTTTTTCTTCACATTTTCCATTATTGCCGTCATCAATATATTATATTATGTATGTGACTACGTGTGTGTACAGGCCACGACGTATAACCTTCTCTTCCACCCTTCCTTTACGCGCGTACACCCTTAATTCACTCTATTTCCACAGCTCGGTGACAAACGCCCCCGTAACTATTATTTTTTCTCGTTTTTTTCACACTAAGTTATATGTACGCACGGTATACAACACACTGCATGGTGACCTTTAAATCACGTCTACACTCTCTCTTTCTTACACACATACGTATACATAATGTTAACCCATATACTTGTACGAGTGTATGTATTTAAATTATATACAGGATAATTCACCAAGCGTGTCTATTCCCATATTTTCCTTTAATAATTAATTTATTCTAATTCTGATTTTTGGGATTTTAAGCATACACCTAATGACCTTGATTTTAAATAAGTACTAAGATTTAGTATGACTAATAAAACTTATTATAGATTCTGAGCGAAGCGATAAATATGTATATTGATTTTCAAATTATGTGGGTTTTTGTTTTTAATTTTTGTGTCTACTATCACATTTTAGGGCAATAAAAATACTTTGATTTTTAACCTTAAGAGTGATAAATATTTGAAACAACCTATTTTGTTTTTTTTTTCTGTAACTAAAAAACGAAAAACAGTTTAATGTTAAATTAGACTTTTTTAAACCAAATATTCAAATTAGAATTTTCAATACATATGAATATTTTCTATGTTGAACCCTTTTTGAGCTTTTTTAGACAATTAAAATGTTATGTGTTATTTCTGATATTTCTCAAATTTGTAATGGGACCCATTGTATTTTTTTTATGTAAAATTAAATTATATATTTATTTAAATTTAAAAAACAATTAAAAATAAAATATTTGAACGAACAAATCACAAAAATAAACAAACACAATTATTTTTTTATGGACATTGAAAGTTCAAAATTGTACAAAATTACTTATTTTAGCGATGAATATCGATATAAATTACCTATTTTATTTTAACTCAAAAACATTCTTAGTAGGTACTTAAAACTTTTATGTTTATTATTATTGCATTTACTATACGCAATGATTTTTTTCAAAAGTTAATAACAATAATATATTATGGTATACAAATATACTAAGTATTATAATAATTAAGAGCGTGTGATTTTATATAATTTAAGGGCATGTTTAGTGATTTTTTAGGTCATAAATAAATACATATTTTAAGATTTTAAGGATATGAAGTCCCTGCCCTAATAATAATATAATAAATGCAAAGTTTTTGAAAAAATTTACCTTAATACTATTATACCCAATAAAATAAATAACATAATTGAATCACGATATCAAAAATATAATATCATAAAATATACTTAGTGTTTTAGTGATATAAACTGACAGACTATTTTCACACAGATTTATTTTTGTATACAAATTTATATTATCATTTACTAAAATTCAAAATCAATTTGAAAGAGTGGTTTTAAATTATTTAACATTGTGTATAAGGATAATTTTAAGTTCATGTTTTTTAAAATTATTATTAATATTATTTAATTTATTAAAATTATAAATGATGTTTTGTAAAATTATCCAAGTTATCTAATTTACAAATTGCAAAAAAAGTATGATTTTCATTTTAAATAAATAAATAATTTATATTGCATAATCCCTTAGAAAATTATTAATTATATGATATACAAAATTGAAATACTCGATAACAAGGTCATTAAGCAAGTAAAATTAAAAATGTTATAAAAACTTATGCGTGAGCTTAATATACAGGATATTGTATTAAATTATAAGAATTTTGATTCAGTAAATAATTGTTTTTCGACCTTTATAGAAAAATAAAACGAAAAAAATTGAGAATTGAAATTTTGTTATGCCTAATAGGCATTGCCTATAGATAACTCATAAAAACCTAAAACATATTGAAAATATTGGTATAAATAAAAAAAAATATTATAAAAATTTGGTGAAAATTTTAAGTATCCTACGGTAGTTCATTCTCGATTCACACTAAAAAAACTAAATCAATTCGTATAACATTTTCCGTTAGGTTTTTTATTGGGTTAGGTATTGGGTTTACCCTGATTATAAAATTTACTTTTAGGGATTTCTAAATTGTTGATCCCATAAAGTTTCAACTAAATCCAATTTGCTACAAGAAATCACGCCCGTTTTGAAAATCAAAGCATTTTACTGCCCCGAAAAGTATTTACAAAGACCCACACCATTATAAAATCAATACACTCCTAGCTTTGCTCAGAATCTGATTGAGGTTTGAAAGTTTGGGGATTCGTACTGTACTTAAGTATAGATACGTCGCATTATTTAAAAATATTATATTTTTTAAGTTATTTATATGACATTGATATCTGATTCGACTTTTATTGTTTGCACCGGGTCAATGTCAAACTCGTTGATAGTGTATTGAATACAAAAAGTTTAATGAAATAAATATAATATTATACCTCTTACATAGAAACTATAATATGAACTCTTATCAACAAAAACAGATTAACTGCGTGGTAAGGTTTATATTTGTATAGTAACGTTTGCCATATAATTGTATCTACCCACGTGCGTATCACATTCGATGTACCTACCTCAAAATAAACAACGAATAAATCAATTTCTGAAGTTATGTTTGGAGATGATTATAAAAATAAAAAGTTACCTTTCGTGAGAATAAATTACAAATGACAGTTTGTGCACCAGTACACGTGATTTTATATATCTGCACTCTGCAGCGCTCCTTCGATTTTATTTGTATTTCATTCGCCTACAACAGTACTACATAATGTACGTTCAACAATATAAACATATATCAGTGATGTAGCCAGAAGCGAATGGTGGGCCGCAAACTTTCCAGAAGTTTAAGGACAATATTTAAAATACGTTTAGTGTTCTGTGATTGAATTTCGAATGACGTAGGCCGTAGTGGTTACGCCCATGTGTATTAAAATTATAGTTTTTATAAAGATTGCAACAAAATTTTAAAATATTAAACATCTACGCCATAATTATAAAAAACTTTTAAGGAATCCTAATTAAGTCTTTTCTGTATAACAAAATACCAGCTTCTTATGAAAAAATAATCAAAATCCTGCAGGTTACGTCACTTAGTTAATAGTTATGTACCTTATTTATAACTTACAACTTGTTGTATATATCGTGAATAAGTAATACAAGTTATTACTAATAACCTAATAACCAATTCAACATTATAATATCTAAGAATATTTTTGATTAGCAGAGCCAAACTCTCAAACATAATAATTGCAACGAAATTAGGTCATGCCCAGGCGAGCATGCACAGTAAATAACTACTTACTGATAGATACTGATAAAATTAATGAAAATCACGCAAGACTCACATAATATGCCGGTGGGCATTAGTTTCAATTTTAAAACGTTGTAAGCATTTTTCCTTCGTTTTTTCTTGGGGGAAAGAGTACTTAAAAGTAAATTTGTGAAAAAAGTGAACATTTTGTTTTTGTAGAGACTGGTATTTTTGTTGAAAAAAACATTAATTTTTATTTTTATTGAACGAACCTAAAAAAATATACAAACAAATTATTAGTATTTAGTACTTATTAATACATTCATTAAATGGATATATAACGAATATATGATAATAGTTATTAATTTATAGATTTATATATTTATTATTTATCCAGTCTAAAACACTTCATAAATATATTTTTTGTTTTAGCGAGTTCTTTGATAAGAATAAAATACATAATACATAAAAATAATCGTTTTGTATGAATGATACAGTTATATTTAAAGTTTAATAAGATAAATAATCGTTGTGGTGAAATATTTGCTTGGATATAAAATTATATAATAACAAACACAAATCAGTGTGTGAATTTGAGTAAAAGTATTTAAATACTTTTTTTTTTAATATTTTCAGCATAAAAGTATTAATTTAAATATTTGAAATGTTTTTTTGAGACACTGCCACAATAAGTATACAAATACTCCAAATGTACAATAATTGACGTATGAATAGAACATGTATAAGTACTTCAGATTTGTACTAATTTATCAAAATTTTCAATAATTAACAATAAGTGTCGAACGGATGCTTGCACCCCTGCATATTATGTTTTCATATTTAAGTACAACGACGTAACGATCAAAATTTTGGTCACGCCATTGAAATAACACTTAATTATTTTGCTTAAAAATGACATTGAACCACAATCGACCAAAATCTAAAATTGAAGGAAACGTGTGTGAAGCAGAAGCATCGAGATCGTGTAATCCGAGATGAAATAATGATATCATTTCGGCAGCCCTCCGTATAA
Source organism: Rhopalosiphum padi (assembly GCF_020882245.1). Lineage (NCBI taxonomy): Eukaryota > Metazoa > Arthropoda > Insecta > Hemiptera > Aphididae > Rhopalosiphum > Rhopalosiphum padi. The sequence continues at coordinate 24,686,219 of NC_083597.1, read as the reverse complement.
GGAGTGTTTGCAGTGTTTGCACACGTTTTTCGAATTACGTATAAGTAAGTATAGTAGTAGCACCATATCAGGTAGACGGGAAATAAATCTTTGAAATATTATTGGAAATGTTGGAAAAACACGTATGGAGTTTTATTCGAATTTCTCATCACGTAGGGACGCCAATAGTTCACGAGTACGCGTAAATGTACAAACGAACACAATGCGGTCTGTTATTAACACACTGAACTATAATGATATATATATAATGTAATACCACAGTACGGCAGCTGTCCCAAGAAATACGAACAATATTGCATCATTAGGTAGTGCATTTTAAATTTTTTTTTTTTTTCGTTTTACTAGAATATTATAATAATGATTATTGTTATTATCGAACTAATGGAAGTATATTTGGATCATCGACCACAGTCGTATAAATCATACTGTTATGTACACTAATATATACACAGGAAGATTTACTGATCATGATAAATCCCCCCTCCCCGTTTTTACTTTAATAACGAATTCATTTGAATAACAATTTTTGGAATTTTAAGTACACTTTCAGGACTATATTTCTATTTTTTCAAATGAGAATCAAATTTATTATTGTAAATTGTGAAGCAGATTTTTTTTTAAATGTTGATGCGCTATAACGATAATAGCTTCCGCGAGTTGTCAAGATATATACATTATAGGTAATGGTACTAAAAATTGCTTTATTAAACTATAAAGTTGATGAATATTTAATCTAATAAAAATATAAAATTTTCATTAATTAATCAATAACAATTCCTGCGATTTTAAAATCATCATGAACCTAAAATTATCTTTAGTATGTAAGTAGGTATAATAAAAAACTACTTTTTCGAATTTTAATTGAAAAAGATAAATAGAAATTTAAAAAAAAACCAATATAATATATATACAAGAACAAACATAAATATAATAAAAATGTTGAGTTTAATGTTTTTATAATAACAAAATAATTTAGCTATTACTATGTAACTAAAAAAAATTAAATTTAAAATGTTGAGCTATTTTTTTCAAGCGCTCCAATAAATTATAACTTAATCATATATGAGCCTTTGTTGCATTTCTTTTAATCATAATATATTGTAGGGCTATACTATTATTATCTTATATAATACTTCGATTATTCATTTTTAATAAGATACGTTTGTCAATTTTACTTCGATTAGTTCGATTAAAAACCTACACGTTTGATCAAAAAAAAAAAAATGGACTATTAAATATTCGACCATACTATGTTTTTTCAGTTTTTTGACTAAAAATAATTCAATCACATGACATCATATCGATCACTAAACCTTCGACCAAATGGTTCGCACCGATTATATAATAGTAGATAGTAATAAAGTACGTGCAGCTCATATGGAGTACTATTTGTTCGGCTGTTGATGAAAAATATATAGCTCTTTATTTTCTATTAATGTGTGTTTCGCCTATAGGCGTTTGATGACGGTGGCAGAAGAATAAATCACCCGCCTCTGCCATTTTCAAAGTGTCACTGAGTCAGTCGAATGTCAAGAAACAATTTATATACCCGAATTAATAGATAATAGTCAAATAGTTTTATATAATATCTAAGTCTTTGTCTTTGTATTATAATTGTAATTGGTTAGTATATTAATCGGAGCGCCGGTAAATCAATGACACAGTAGCAGTGACAGCGACAATGGCAGTAGTGACGAATCCGGACGACACGTTCGGGAAGCTGCAACTCGTAACACACACGGTGTTGGTAATATCTTTCACTGATCTTTCGGATACATTTATATATTTTATGTAAACAAAGGGAGAAAAAAATAGAGAGAGTGAAAAACCCATAATATGCAATTTACTTTTATATAAAAGTATATATACGTATAACAACTGCTCATTAAACAGATGAAACGATTATATGCGTGGTCAACTTAAATAACATTTTTCAAATAATATCCGATTATCAGTAGGTACTGTTATAACATTTAATTGTATAATATCTTAAGTTTATCTGCATCTTACAACAGCCTTTGCAGTGCGCAGTTCGCGAGAAACACATTTATGGTGTTACAGCTTATAATACATTATACATTATAATATTATTATATTACTGGAAATAGAATACATCGTCTGCACGAGGGTAACACGACGAAGACGTGTGAACGACACTTTATTAAATTTGTCAACTAAAAGGTTAGGGGTTTTATAAATACATTTGATGTAATAACTAGTTTAAAAACAACAATTTAAAATGTATATTTCGTAAATTTTAGAAAAAAAGTGCAGGTTTCTTAATATTAGATTCTGAGTGGAGCGATGAGTATATTGATTTTACAATCAAATGTAACACATTCGTTATAGCGAATGACTCGACACTGTACATCAAAACGGTACCGGTTTTTTAAAGTTGATTTTGTTGTAACACGATATGTAAATTACTTAATTAATATATTACTTATAAATTCGATTGTATTATATTGCACTTTATAATTATAAATAATAACTACATTTTAATTTATCATTGGACAAATTAATTTCCTATATAGGTAGTAATACCATTGATAATAATAAGCTATATGCTGTATGAACCAAGTTAAGCGTGGACGAAGTGACTAAGCTCTCTTTAGCGGTTTGTCTTGTACCCCAAAGCCAATGGAACATTTTGTACTGTTTAGTGTTAGTTGAAATAATGGTTAAACTTCATCAATATTTAAGTATAATAATATAAACATATAAATAAATATTATACTATATTAACTTAAACATGTATATTTATATAATATTTTACACACTAGTCGTAATTACTTTAAATAAATCAACTTAATTGTTATCGAAAATACGGTTTTATTATGTTAACAAACCACAATATAATAACGTTAGGTAGTATCTGTTATACAAAAAAAATTTACATGTTGCAACATTAAATACTAACATTTCGAAAAAATAATGGTATTTATATATTTATATACAGGGTGTAACTCGTCTATTTGACATTATTGCATTTGCACTATTATTGAATTTGTCAAATAGATGAGTTGCACCCTGCATATATATATATATATAAAAAATATAACAATGTATAAACGATTTAAATAATTAATGTAAAAAAATATAGGAAATATTTCAAAAATTGAAAGTTAGACATATGATGTTCAAAAATACAAAAATGTACATTAAAATAATATATATATAAAAAAATAATAATAATTCTGGTTATAAAAATAATGTGGATTCAATACAGTAATAGAATAATATTAAATGTTTAAAAAATGTTTGTAGTTTTATAGCTACAAATAAAAATAAAAATAAAAAATTATAGCAATATGAGAGAATAAAAATAATTTACATTTCAAAATATATGTAAAATAATCAATCACGTAACAAGTATTTATTAAGAAAAAATAAATAAATCCAATAAATTATCATGTGAAAAAAATTATGTATATATAAATACATATTATATTAGTTCGTATTTGTATGGGTATGTGTAATAGTTCATAACTCAAAGAAAAAGTAATCTATAAATCTACAAAACTATAAAATTTATAGACTTGAACATGAAAGTTGCAAACAAATTTAGAAATCAAATAAATTTGGTTTGATAGTGAAAATTGGGAAAAACATAGAATAATATTACTCTGGTCTTCTTGATCTATGGTAGATAATATACAGAAATACAAAAAGACAATTTGATATCATAAATAAAAAAAAATATAAAAACACATATTCAGCGTTATTTGTCGACTCGTTGGTATATATTATATTATAATTTATACATCGGCTATAACCATGATAGTATATCTATTTATACTGAGCAATAAACTTAATAGGTGAAAGCGTGATTTTCCGAGTTATAATAATTATTATTTTTATTTATTTATTTTATTTATAATTTGTGTTACATCTTACACGGCACAATAAGCAACTAAGCAAGCATGATAATTTATGTACATTTAAATTTGTAACTGTGAATAATATGAGGAGGGAGGCTATTCAGTGATGGAACCCAGTGTAAAAATTATTTGCATTTAAAAATACATATAAAATAATTAATCACAATGATATTGAAAAAAAAATAAATCCGATAAAATTGTTATATTTAAAATTATGTGAAAAAAAATGATGTATAATAACATACAATATGTTAATTTCAATATTTGGTGGAAAAAAAACAAGTTTCTACGATTATTATTTTTTAATCAATATACATTCATCACTCTACTCAGAATCTTTTATTTTCCTATTTATCAATGTTAAATATTACAATAGTTAGTTTTTCAAAAGCATATTCATGATGTCTGTGTTGTCATTCATCATTTAAAAAAGTGCTGTTTCCTGCGTTCTATTTATATTTTCAAACTAAAATAACTTTTAACAGTTTAAAATTGCCCATTTTGAAAAGAAATGTATTATGCAAATTATTGTACTATCATTTATTCTTATAAAGAAGAACTAAACAATTTATTTTTATACGATAGATTGATTGGTATGAAATCCAAACTAATACTGACAACGAAAATGTTGTTTTATTCGCAACCGAACGTAAGTATAAACATTCAACAGACATCTCCTGGACAACGAACAAATTATGCAATATGAGTTATATAATCAACCTATTTTTTTTTCAATGGAGAAAATATAAAATATACATACATGATACTTCATATGAAATTTTCTTTGTCTTCAATTTTTACAAATTTTGAAAATACAATACGTCACATATTATCACAATGATACGATTACGTATATACTTTATATAATTTATTGGTATGTATTTGCAATTGTTCGATTATTGACAATTACAGTTTGTTTAATTTTTATAGATACGTTTTTCTGTCGGAGACAACACATGTGGGCATGCGGCTGTGCAAGCGTCTTCTTATGTATTAATAGATATTCAAAATTCTTGACATTTTTTCGTTATATTATGTTGATAACAATTTCGTTGGGTAATCATTGCTTTCACTGGTGTAACGTTCAAGTTTTTATTATCAAGCTAAATATATTACAAGTCAAATAATATTATTTATAGTTGAGTAAGTAATAATTTTAAGTTTGTAGATAACCGTGTAGTCCGTACAACAATATACTGCAGCGATAACCATTGATAACGGCAATAACAATAGAATACGCAGTATCTTTTAATTATGTGTTTTATAAACCTGGCAATACTTTTTTTTGCGTATAAGCTCTTGAAATGTAAAATTATTGATTTCGAAGAACTTTTATAAAGTTCATTATGTGTACCTACTGAATATCTATACCAATAAACATACCTTCATATTTTACTATTATAATATACACGTATGTGTTAAAAGACCACTGCAAAATAGCATTATTGTATAATAATTATGTGTAATTATATATTGTATATATGTGCCCGAGTGCTGAATTTTATAAACTTTAAAATTATTATAGATATATCCGATATATGTTTATGATGACGCAAGTTACCTACTTAAATATTATAAATATTATATTATATACTGATAATATTATATTAAATACAACAAAATTGCTCTATAAAAATTATACAATTATAATTATTACGTTCATACGGAATAATAATAAAAACAAAAATACCGTTGAAAAAAAAAAGTCCCGTGATAATAATAATTTCACTACGTCGGCGCTATATTATAAACATAATTATATAGGGCGCAAACGCGTGTATCTTAAACGCCATCGAAATTTTATTAAACTACAAAATATACTACAACATTGTGAAAAAAAAAACGAAATGTTCAGTGGACAGGTCCCGCGAGCAATTATATTAGATCATGATTTCGTTTTGCTATTAGCAGAGTAGATAAGTCGTGTATAATAATAATATTATTGTTACGCGTCATTTTATAATTAAGTTTTATATGAAAATATATATACTAGTGTTTTTAGGGCATATTTAAAAGCTAACGTTCCTGCCAATAAAAATAATACATTTACGAGTACTGAAATATTTTCACAGTAATGGCAAAACAGTACATTTTTTAAACATTTAGAATCTTTTTTAACACTTCTCTGACAGTCTACAAAAATATAATGTTATTCGCACAATATGTTACTTTCTGTAAACATTTTATTTACCGCAATTGTACGTCGGCTTAAAATAATATTATCTATAAATATTAAACACAAATTGTCTCACTTTTGTAATGCGCAATATTTCTACTGTTAATTTTTCGTCAATAGTGTTTAGGTTATGTGTAATATGTTAAATACATTTTTTTTTTGCGTATTTAATATTAAGCGAAATTGCTGGAATTTTATTTTTTTTTATTTTACAACGCAATTATATGGTTTTAATAATAATTCCGAAATGTTATTATAATAATGTAGAAATAACAGTCATTGTTATACATTTATAACTCCAATATAGTTCTAGTTTTCCAAAAAATAATATTGTATATTTTATATAAATTTCATTTTACGTTCACGTGATATTCCGTTGTTAAAATAATTAAACATAACATTATTTATGATTTGCATAATATTACTGCAGGGTGGAATAAAATTTTTTTTGGGAAAAATGTATTAAGAAAATATTTTTCATTTAAGGACCGACTTTCATAAAAATTCAATTAATATGAAAATGATCAAAAATTCTTATGAATTATCTACATTAAACGTATAAAATAGATTCTAACAAAGAGACCTAACCGTGTGAAATCGATTGCGCATATTACCATAATGCAGTTTCGACAATGTTATAATACATATTCTTCAACGTCAAATTGTAATATTCATTATATGCGTGTTACTACAATAAGTATAATACGCTCATAGTTTCTATCTTAAAAAATTATTGAAGATTGCATACGTACGTTATAAAAATTATATAATATCAATATTAGTAAACACTAATGGTGTATTTTCAGTGTTATTATTTTGTCCAATCAATATGGTCATAAAATTATAAATACTCGGCTACCAAAGAACTATATATTTATAATATAATATTATGCTACTATTTTTTCTCTATATAAAAACTATTAATGTACGTAAATATTGTGGTGAATTGTAAATACTAATAATTCTGAAATATTTATATATGTGGCTATAGTTAAATACCATAAAACAAACAAAATGATAATGTAGCCTTATTGATTACAATTTTACGTTTTTATTATCAATGTTATTTGTGGTTTGATGATAAACATTTTTGAAACTAAGTTTTATTCGTTTTTTTCGAATAAATAGTTTATTTCGAGTAAGTCCAAACTCAAAATATATGTAGGCACTTTGTGTTTTTGTCGTACATGGTACTTACTACTTTTCATAAAATTCTTTAATTGTATTAGCTGTAAAATTTATTTTTCCTGTTAAATAATATATATGAATTATATGAGGGGAAATAATATGTGTTACACAATATCGGATAAAGCACGTCAATAAAAAAATCATAAAAAAAGAAGTTTATTAGATTGGTGACTTTACTACTATTACTACTACTACTACTACTACTACTACTACTACTACTACTACTACTACTAATATTAAATAATAATAATAACAAGTGTCTTAATTTTTTTTTTAATATTTAAGAACTTGTATACGGTATACCACTTATTTAAAAATAAATAATCCCAATAAAAATTGAACAGCCTGAATTCAAATATGCTTTAGTGTATCTATTTAACAATCTCAACTCTCAATATACATATTTTGTTTAATTTAAAATTATTATTGGCTTAAATGTGCTAAGAAAAGTAATAAAGATATATTTCAACTTCTGAAAAAAATGATAAAATGTGCATATTATAATGTTTTTATATTTTTACACTCTTGACCCCTATTTTTTTTATACTTTTAACATTGGAATAAGATAAAATGTTGCACATAGTTTGAGTTAAGATAACAAAAAGTGGTTGACTATAAATATGTTTTAATTCAATTTTTAATCAATTTAATTTATTAATAATGTATCAGTCAAAAAAATAAAATATTTATACCCGAAGAAAAATCTTTATAAACTTAAAATGTTAGTTTACATAAAAGACATTAAAAATGTTGATTTTTTTTGTACTAAGTAACACACTCGCTCCTGTTTACTGTATACACAACTGTTTGTATTGGCTGTTTTTACACTAATCCCGCGAAAATGGCTATAGAATATATAGCTGCGTGCACAAGCACCGTGAATAACTGCAGAAACATTGATTGATTTCCGATTAACTCACTGTGAGCCATAATCACAAGATCGTAATATAGAAGAGGTATTTTCAATCAGATATAGGCGTGTTATTTACAATGTATGCATTTATATATATATATATGAATAGGTCAAGTTTTCCTACATCAAACTATTACTGCGCCCTATATTTTAACCTGTCCAAGAGTACCGAATTTCGACGTCACTATTTCAACACTCGCTGGTTTTGCAAATTGATTGACAAGAGTATCCACACGTGAACATTATAAAATGGCCGTATATGTTATGAAAAATCTGGTCGTTAAGTCACAGCTTTTTGAATCAGCCTGCAATTTGACTTATGTTCTGAACTCACACAAAATAATCAGCAATATGTTGTACAAATTATAGGGACGAATATAAATGTAAATTCCTTTTTGTCTCGAATGTCTAAAAAAATTATTTTACAAAATTTTGCACAAAATTCGTTTCATAACTCGAATAGTGAATGCTATGCACGGCTAACAAAATTAAATTTTCACCATGTGTATGCAGAAATATAATATATAGGTATTTTAGGGTGTCCCTTATTTATCAATAGGGTTCGGATTTGTAGGCAAAAGCCTTTTTTTTAATAACGATGATAGAAAAATATTTTTTACATAAAAATGTGTGTCATTTAATATTGAAGACGATGGATGTATTTTTCTTTTTGCCTATTTACTGATAAATGCTTTTTTTTGGTTTTTATACTTATTAATGAGCATTCTTGATTTATAAATGCCTTTTTTGTGTTCAATTTTAAATTGGTTTGATAGTTTTATACACAACATGCATCTTAATGGTATAAAATATAAATCGATAAGATCTTTTGAAGACGGTACATTGTCGTTTGTCAATTATTTTTAATGGGTTTTTTTATCGGCGATGTTTATCAATATCGCTAAATACTTTATTGAGTATTTGGTATGGTCAGTTAGTTTAAAATTTATAAAAGTACCTATACTACCTTTTTATAGATAATATGTTCATAATGCATTGGTACTAGATTCGAAATTGTTTGTCAGTCCACATTTATTTTTTAATACAAACTATAGTTACAATATACAAAGATACAAACTATTTAATTTTTTACTATATTTTGTAATTGCTCTTTTTTTAAATTAAATGCTTTTTTTAAATTTTATATGTTTTTTTTTTATTAATTATATTGCATTGAAATCCGAACTCTATTTATCAATATCAATATTTCTTCAGTCTCGCATTATAAATGTGTATAAATAGTGAAACTTCTGAATAGCAGACACTCGACATCACTAACATTTTTTTCTGCTATTCAGATATGTCCGTTATTTAAAAGTGTCCTCTATTCAGAGGGGGTACATTTTTGTAATTCATAAAAGTGTAAACATTGAATGTTTAAAAGGAAAATATATGTACTATGTTAAATTTAATTATAGTTAGTGTTATATTTTAATTTTCTAATGATCTATGTAATAATGTATGTATAATAATAAAAATGTACATATATTTTAAAAAATTCAATCCATAAACTCAAGTAATCTGTTTAGCTTTTTCCTGTATTGATGGACCCAAAATATCTAAACTTTCCCCCCAAACTTTACTTAACCAGACCAAATTTTTTTTATCAATCACATTTCCTTAATTTTGTTAATTTGCATTCGTTATTTTCATTTTAAGCTCCATTTAATCTTTATAAGACAAAATATCTACAATCTGTGTTTCCTTACATGAACTGATGGCTCTAGTTTTACCCTAATTTTGTTTTATTTATACATTTATATGATATATATATATATATTAAATCTGCAGCAGATATATGTTTATTAGCCTACTTTTAAATAAGATACAGGTTAATTTTTAAAACTAAATAACATTATTTACAATTTTCGACTTAAGTTTATATTATGAAAAAATAAATATCTAGCTTCTATATTTTCTTCGTCAAGTGCATGTTGGAGTGAGGTCGGGTTAATAATAATATATTGCATGCTATATATTTATATTTTGATATTTACCGACTTAAGTAGGTACCATAGAGCACAAACATAAAAAAGATTTATATAATATATAGAAAATATATTAAACAAAATAATTTTTAACATAGGCACATAAGAATTTGTTTAATAATTTTGTATAAAATACAATTGAAAAAAAAGTTTTTTCATAATAATACAATGTAAATAACATATTTTCGTTGATATTAAATATTGCAATGTATAATGTTGAGTTTACCCATCGGTTATCTGGTAGGATGGGGGAAAAGGACAGAACCTCCTTCAGCTTTGTCAGCGTTACGTAATTGCAATATTTTCAAGTGTTGTACTCTAGTTGAGGCATTGCAATCGCCATCTGAGAAAAAAAAGACTATAAATTAGTAATTTAGTATTGTTTTATACTTTTATATAATGATGAACTAATATATACATCGGAATATTATGATATTACGTTGGTGTGCTAAAATTTCGAAAATATCGCACAAAACATGAATACTCGACGATTTTGAGCTTATGTTATCTATTTATTCTTTGAAACTATTTTCACTGTTTTACGGTATCTGCAGAAAGCTAAAATGATTCTGAGTGATAAAAACTGATATATTATAATATTATATAAATATTAAATATATTTAACTATAATAATTGAATACTAATAATATATGAATGTTATAAATGCAATATTTTCGGAAAAATTATTCCAACCAAACCGTAATATTAAAAGTAAAATAAATGACTTTAATAGTCATTAATTATCAAAAACCAAATGTATATACTATTGGACGCATAACTTAATATTGTTCGATTTTTTTATTTTTATACGAGTTTGATGAAATAAATTTTAATACTTACATTAACTGTTTCAATGATTTTATAGACGGGCCTAAAATTATAGAATATAAAATAAATACTGATGAACATGTCATATTTAACAAAAACATTAATGTAAAACAAGATCCTGTTATTATTTATGTCCTTAATATTTCGTTACATGACGTTTAATATTATGTCAAAACTTGTGAAAAGAGTTTTAAAAGATATTTATTTTTCCTGATTACATTTAGCGTGTGAGTCTCGTGGTATTTAAACACAATATTATACTTTTAAGGCAATTGTAATTTGGTGTTGGATATTTTTATATTAATTTTTTCATTACGAGATACCAAAAAAATAAACCGCGACAGGTGTGTAGTCAAATTGCCTATGCAAGCAGCCGTATTATTATCATATAATTTTATTTCGTCGAGGAGACGTATAATACGAGTATATTATTATTATTATTCTACTACCAAATAAGCTTCATCAATGCGAGTTACTATTGGTCATATTTTCGCAATAAAAACAATGAAGTTTAATTTAATGGCCTAAGTTCACGAACTTCATCTTCGATTTACCGGTAATATATGTAATTTAAAAACATCTCAATAAAATAAATGTCCTTACCTTTTATTACTTAAAAACAATAATTTTACTTTTTTCCCACTTTTATTAATATAATATAACTATATTAACACATTGAGAGATACGATATTTTTAATATTATACCATAGTTATTCAAATATTTACATATAGGATATTGGAAAATTAACTATGATAATCACAGTGAATAGGTATATGATTTACTACTAAAGGTGATAGAAATTTAAGATGTTTTTTATTTAATTTCAGGCGATTTAAATATATTTTTGAAATGTATTTAAGTCGTGAAATATTTTAAATATTAGATTTTTATACCTTTACCAGGTAAGGTAAGTCATATTTATAAAAGCAAATTTATATTTTATCCAAATAAATTAAATTAATTATCTTTCTTAATTTTAATATAATATTTAAATTATATGTAGCAAAAATAACAGTCTTAAGATGAATAATGTATGATTTGTGTGTTTTTTAATCGTGGATGACGACGCACTTTTCATTACATCGGTGTTAAATCGTTTTCATAATAATATTATTCACATTTAATTGTCTTAACTTAGTTAGGTTAGATTAGAGTTAAATTTATTTAAATAAAATATGTATTAAATATTAATATGTATTCATATTTCCACAACATCTGAAAATTAATACTAAAATTCACATCATAATATTTGTTATGTCTAAGCTAAGTTACATCATATCAACTTACTAAATTAATAAACTGCCAAACGTGATCAAAACAAAACATTCTACGCATATTATATCTTATCCTTAGTATAAATCTTACATACTATGTATATTTAAAAAATAATTTTATAGATTTAAGAACAGCTTATGATAAATATTTTATGGATTTTATATTAATCATTTTATCGACCATTATCATTTATATCGTGTATACAGGTGACGCAAAAAATGAAAACAGACTACTAAAATCGATACATTTATTGTTCAGCCACCTTCGATCTAAAATTAATCATATTTGCTTTTTATACGATTTACCAAAACTGATAAAATTGTGTAGTAATCATTCACTGCCTATTATAAAAGAAATAATATAAATAAATAAATATTTTCGAAAAAAAATTGTTACATTTTAATTCATATAATATGAATTATGATCTATGGACAAGATATTGTAATAAATCGTTAGGTTAGGTAAGTTTATTTTAACATACTATTATATTGTTAAAAATATGTAAATTAGTAGTTGTTTTCATATTACTACTCAGTAGAATTTCTGTAGAGTCAGAGGTTTCTTTTCAGATTTTCTTATAGAAATATTAAATAATAATAAAAACATACTTCCAACATTAATTTTATAAACATTTATGAATATTTATTATTGTTTCGAATGTCTATTTTATAATATTTATTACTTCTTTACCTTCAATTTTCAATGCTATATAATCATTATTCCGACCTATATTATTATACAAATGCAACTTTTATAATTATATAGTAAAAAAATGTATAGAATTTTTTATTTTTTATTTTGAATGATGCATTTTTATTGGTCTTATGATAAATAAAATATACGGAATTTCGATAAAATTTAATAAAATACGTGTTGTGTGTTTCATTCCATAACAATAAATTTACAGCACCCAAGTGATATTGTTGCGTGCCGCAACCGGTGTGGTTTTTCAACGATTGTACCACGCGTCCACGTCACCAACCAGCCGGGTTAACCGCCACCTATTTACAAGACAATCGACGAGCGATGAACACATACAACTCATCAAAGCGTTAGGGTTCGAAAACCGATTTATTTCGAGTTTCGGCGAATACATAAGTAAGTTTTACGTACTATTTGTATAAACTAATTATTTTTCCAAACTCATTTTATCATTATTATTTGTGTTTTCGTATGCTATAGCATACATGCCAAAAACACGAAAAAGAAAGTTCAAAATTACACAGTTAATACAATTAAACGGCTTTATTGTCTTATAACTTATCAATAGAATTTTCTATCGACAAATAATCTACTTCGCAGTTGTAAGTTGTAACGGACTTCCTATGTATTTTCACATTTTGTAGTCTCACATTTGTATTCTTATGTAAACTGTATACTCGTGTAATATTGTATTTAAAATGGAACTTACGCAAAAACGTTTTTAAATTTAAATTTAAATTTAAATATAATTCCAAAATAAGTGGTTATTCGACATGGATTTGCTCAAAGAAAACATGCAGAGCCAAATTGGTCGTAAACAACAAAAATATTACTCTACAAGAAAAATCATTTTTGGTACATAATCTATAGCTATACTTTAATATATATATCTAATTAAATGATTAATGTATATGTGTTAACGTATCGGTTATTATGTACAAATAGTATATATATATATTATATTATATAATATACAAAATAAATCGTCGCAGTTTGTATAATGTATCTTATCGGTTTTGTCGCAGATTGTATAATGTCAATTTTTTTGGCGCAGTTTACAAATCGACTTTTAGAAAAGATGTAATTTTGTCACAGTTTACCATCTCCCAAATTGTTAATATCGAATGTATTAATATTTTGAAAGTCGAATTTTACCAATTTTGAATTTTCTATTTTCTTAAATTTGTTAATATTGTATTAAACAAAATTCCTAAATCCATTTTTCATTTGAACCGTTGAAAATATTTAGGACAAACTGTTGAAATCTTGCGATTTTTTTTTGAATTGTATTTAATTGTATTATTAAGGTAGTTTTTAGTTTTTAATTTAGAGTCAATTTCGTTATTATTATTTATTTTAGTTTTTAATAATTATAGGGAATTACAGTGTTCTACCTTCAAATAAATTAACAGTCTTTAAACTATAACACAAGTTTCACAATTTATGTAGCCAACATGCATTGTAATAAATGTAATTTTGTTAATTCTTCAAACTTGAAAACAACCACAAATACCTATACACTAACGCACTATAAACTGTTGAAATATAATTGAATTTAACGAATCATAGTATCACAGGTTTAAAAATGTTTTAATGGATAATTCTTCAATTTTACATTTTATTTATTAAAGAAAGATTCAATAATATTCGCATTGTACAGCAGTAATTGGGCTGAAATGGATATGAAATATAAAAAAATGATATTATTTATATTGAAAATGAATAATGCTAACAACAAAAAGGTAAAATTTACAAGTACAAAAATTATAAACTTGGAAATGTTTTCTAAGGTGAGTACATACTAATATAGTTATTATTTTACCATTATATTAGTATTTATAATTTTAGTTTTATTATAATGTCTACGTTATCATATATTATATCAACTATTTTATACTTCAATCATATCATAATATTTATCATATAAATATTTCAAGTTTCTACAATTAACAAATTTTAAAAACAACAAAATAATAAAAATTATTGGATTTAAAAATAAATTATGTTAGAATATTAAAAACTTAGAAAAAATAATGTGGTTGTATATTTTTTTAATATTTTTGAAAAATGTACAAAGAACTATATACCTAATAAATTATAAAAACTATGGTTTTGATAAAATTGAAAACAACAATGTGCATATTTTTTTTAAATTATCGAATCATTATAGTTTATTATGAATTGCTAATAGAAAAATCAATTTTGTTGAAAATAAGTACTTATTAATGTGCATTTTTTATTTATTTCAGACAGTGGGTAATTGTTATAAAATTATTTCGGTTTTAATAAATCAGATTAAAATAAAGAATGAATAATGAATATGGAAATGTTGTTCCTTTAAGTTTTACCTTGACGTTGATCTAATTATTAGATTTATCTAGTTATATCTGTTATCTATATTAATTGTGGAAAGGTTGTCGGTACTGAGACTACTACCTTTACCCTCCCACCACCTGTATTCAGCCTGACAGACAATCAGTTACGCAGGAGCCGTCGAGCAAACGATCCGTCATTGTTCCTGACATATGTGTAGTTTATTTGTATATGTTATTTTCTAATGTGTAAAGAATATCGTGAAACAGTGTTATACAATTTAATAAAGCGTTCAAATGATAATATAATTTTATCAGCGTTAAATTTGTTAAACATTTTATACGTAAAAAGTATATAACATAATATCTAAACGAATCTTAATAAATATCTATACATTTAATTATATTATAAGACTAAATTACTCATTATTAATAAGATAATATTATAATTAATATTGAATGAATTATTATGAAATATAATAATTTACGTAAATTTGACTATAATAATTGTCAAAATAGTTATGGGTACTTACTTTATTTATATGATTTTGTCTTTAATAATTTAAATTCAATTTGATAAATAAAAATAATTAAAATGTTAGTATTACTGAATACATTACAATATTGAAATTCGTTATAAAATAATAATATATTGTATTTTTCTAGTATTTTAGAGATTTCTCATGGGAATAACTAATTATTATTATATAACAAATAAATAAACTATTTCTGTTAAGTATAAAAATATATAAGCTTATTGATTGAAAATGATGTTCATCACATTTATTTTATTTCAAATGATGGTGCCTAAAACAATATTTATATATGTATATATTTAGTTTTATATTAAAGGATTTACCTAAAAAAAAAACAACAAAATGCATTTATTTATTATATTACTAGTTGTAGCCGCACGGCGTCACCTGTGAAATGAATTGCAAGTCAAATATCTTTTAGATTTTTATTTTTAAATAATAATATGTATTCAACGAAAACAAATTATATTGCCTCTTACCAATAGGAAAAATGATACTTATTGCTAATTTTTATATCTGAGGGTATAATAGGCACCATACCCGTTACTATTATGCACTCGATCTATAAACTTCTCAATTTTGGATTTGTAGTCTTATACTCTCTTTAGCCTTTTTACTCGTACAAAAAATAAATAATAAAAAAATCGGGAAAAAAATGTTATAACAATGCAGAAATCAAGCACAGAACTTATACCGAGGTTTGAACTCGAGATAATCTCTATTAAATCATATTAAAGTATCGTTGCGCAAGAAGATTTTCAATACAAAGTAGTCATTTCATTGCTTTTTAAATAGCGATAATATAGCCTATGTCTCCGAGGCACAAATTTGATTGTATCATAGAAATTGTATTAATCAAGTTATACGAATAAATTATATACCTACACATAAACCTTCCTCGGTTGATTGCCTATCTGACAATGAAAACCGCATTGAAATCCATTAAATGTTTCGGAGTTTATCACGAACAAAAAAAGCTTCTTCATTTCATACTATGCATTGATATTTTATTCAAGTTTTCGAATAAATCGTTTATTTTGAGGAAGTACCAACTCAAAATGTTTTAGGCACTTTGTGTTTTTTTCGTACATTTCATAAAATGATTAGATTATATTAGATGTAAAATTAATTTTCCCTGTCAAATAATATATAAATATATAATATAATGTACAGAAAAAGGGTGTTGCATAATATCGGAGAACCACGTCAATAAAAAAATAGTTTTATTAGTTTGGCGTTCATACTAATAATAATAATAAATATCTTTAATTTTTTTTTTTTTTTAATATTTAAGAACTTGTCTATTATTTGTTTCAAAATAAATAAGTCGATTAAAAATTGGAAAGTATGAATACAAAGGTGCTGTAGTCTACCTAATTACCAATTTTGAAATACAAATTTTATTTGATTTAAAATTATTATTGGCTTGAATGTGCTAAGAAATGTAATAAAGATATATTTCAACTTCTGAAAAAAATTAGAAAATGTGCATATTTTAATGTTTTTATATTTTTTAAACTCTTGCCCCTTTTTTTTTATACATTGGAAATAAAATAAAATGCTGCACATAATTTGAGATAAGATAACGAAAAAGTGGGTGATTTTTTAATTTCAATTTTTAACCGATTAAATTTATTACATATTATAACGCATCAGTCAACTTAAAAATAATTAATACCCAAAGAAAAATCATTGTAAGCCTAAAATGTTAGTTAACACAAAAAAAAATGTTGATTTTTTTTGTATTTTAATAAGTAAAACACACTCACTCCTGTTTACTATATACACAACTGTTTGTACTAGCTGTTTTTCATTGATCCCATGAAAATGGCTATAGAATGACTGCAGAAAAATTGATTAATTTCCGCCTTTCCAGTTAATTTCACTGCGAATCATAATCGCATAATCTTAATAATATAGAAGCGACATTTTCAATCAGATATAGACGTGTCATTCACAATGTATGTATTTATATATATATATATATATATATATATGGGTTAAGTTTTTCTTTATCTAACTATTACCGCACCCGATATTTTAACCTGTCCATGGTAGGACAGAAAGGAGAACCGAAATTCGACGTCACATTTAACACACGCTGCTTTTGCAAATTTATCGATAAGAATATCCCACACGTAAACTTTATAAAATGGCCGTATTATATTATGTTATGATAAATCTGGTCATTTAGTCACAGCTTCTCAAATCAGTCTGCAATCTGGCTTATATTTTGAACTCGAACACAAAGTTACGAGCTATATGTTGTACAAATTAGGGATGGATGTAAATGTAAATTGCATTTTGTTCTGAATGCCTAAAAACATCATTTGTCAAGCACAAAATTAATTTCATAACTCAGAGAACTTAAAAAAAAAACTTTTATTTTTTTATTTTGGGTCATTTTTTATGTGTTTTATTAGAATAGATAACATATGATAACAATGTATACAATCCATCATATGCCTAAACTATTCCACTAAAAAATTATTTATTTTGCTTCCTCAAATTATTTTTTATTGCGTATTATGATTTTACCTATATTATGTAGGTACCGGACAAAAATGGTGGTAACTGTACATCTGAAAAATGAAATTTTCATAACGTGCAGGCAATAGGGTGTCCTTTATCTATCAATATCAATATTATATACAATATATTATATGGTGATATTAAATATTTTTTCTCTAACTCATTATTAATATTAATAGATTTATAATAAGAAATAATATTAATAGTTAAAATTGACGAAAACACATTATGAGTATAATATATAATAATAGGTATGGTTTATTTATCATCAAAGTTAATTTATAATCTAAACAGAGAACAATTATTGTTCTAGATTCTGAAAAAAGATTTATATATATATATATAGAAAGAGAGATAGAAAAGTGTCTGAGTTAAATTAGTTAAAATATAGAACTTTTATATTACTTTAAATAATATGCTCTGCGTGCATTAGTATACACAAATATATTATATACATATGTATTATATGTGTATATTATAGCTTATATATAAGACATGAAATATATATATACAGGGGTTTTTTTAAAAAAAAAGAACATTCATTTTATCGAAAAATGTTAATGTTTTTTAGGAGTTTAGGAGTATATATTTTATAACATAATTTGAAGTAAAAGAATAAAAAAAATAATTAAAATAATATCTTGTATACTTTTTACTATTCTTTATTGTTATTATTTTTTTTTAAGTTTTTACCTTTTCAAATAACGGTATACATTTTTTATTGTATATAACAAATCAAAATATTTTATAAAGACTTTCGATTAATAAAAATCGAATTTCGAAAGACCTAATCAATTAGTTATAACGTATAATCATAAATCTTAGACTAATTAAATATCACACCAAATAGGTATCTATAATATTCGATATTTAATACATACCTCAGTTATTGTTAATGATAGATTAATGCTAATAATTTTGCAGTTGTCGGTCATTACTCATTACGAGACCCGTGTTCTAGCAAAAGTACCTACTATAAAGTTATTTTTTATGAATTACCTTTGATGCATATTGATTTAGAAGATTGAAAAACAATTTTCATAGGGCCATCATGACTCACAATTAGTACGCATATATTACAGCGACCTCATCCCTTTCAGAAACACCCTATATAATGTATGTTTTTATAGTATTAAAAAAAATGTAGTTACATTTTTGAGTTATTTATAAATTGATTATTATGATATAAATACAACAAATTTTAATAATTGAATATTGATAGTAAGTAATGCAATATGTTCTGAAAAATTATATCAAACGTAATATTGTAAGTAAAATTAATGAATTTAATAGTTATTTATCAAAAAAGCTACATGCATTTGCTGTTAGACGCGTAATATACTGTTCGATTTTTATTTTTACGCGAGGTTAATGAACGATGAACCAAATTGTATGCTTATAAAGTTATAATAATAATCACTTCAATAATATTAGGGAGAACTAGAGAAATAGAATATATAGTAAATATCTAATAACATATCTATCAAATTTCCTAAAATCATTCATGTAAAACAATATCCTGTTATTAATAATTGAAAATATTAATTTACTAGCAATTATTATATCATTTTATAAATTCGTATACAACTCAGTAAAAAAGTTGTAAAAGATATTTATTTTTTATTATTACATTTAGCGTGTGAGTTTCATGGTAGTTGAACACAATATTATATTTTTAAAGGTGAGTTACGCTGGCATCCGCAGGTTGGAATAAATACTCAAAACCGGTACAAAAATTTGTAATATAATTTGTACGAATTTGTAATCGTATTTTGGAAATTTGTACACCCCCCCAAATGGGGGAAAAACACTTTTTCATCTCGGATGCTAGCGTAACGTTACTCCAGCATCCGCATTCATGATTTTTATCTTAGACACTCAAAACCGGTACAAAAATTTGTAATATAATTTGTACGAATTTGTAATCGTATTTTGGAAATTTGTACACCCCCCCAAATGGGGGAAAAACACTTTTTCATCTCGGATGCCAGCGTAACGTTACTCCAGCATCCGCATTCATGATTTTTATCTTAGACACTCAAAACCGGTACAAAAATTTGTAATATAATTTGTACGAATTTGTAATCGTATTTTGGAAATTTGTACACCCCCCCAAATGGGGGAAAAACACTTTTTCATCTCGGATGCCAGCGTAACGTTACTCCAGCATCCGCATTCATGATTTTTATCTTAGACACTCAAAACCGGTACAAAAATTTGTAATATAATTTGTACGAATTTGTAATCGTATTTTGGAAATTTGTACACCCCCCCAAATGGGGGAAAAACACTTTTTCATCTCGGATGCCAGCGTAACGTTACTCCAGCATCCGCATTCATGATTTTTATCTTAGACACTCAAAACCGGTACAAAAATTTGTAATATAATTTGTACGAATTTGTAATCGTATTTTGGAAATTTGTACACCCCCCCAAATGGGGGAAAAACACTTTTTCATCTCGGATGCCAGCGTAACGTTACTCCAGCATCCGCATTCATGATTTTTATCTTAGACACTCAAAACCGGTACAAAAATTTGTAATATAATTTGTACGAATTTGTAATCGTATTTTGGAAATTTGTACACCCCCCCAAATGGGGGGAAAAACACTTTTTCATCTCGGATGCCAGCGTAACGTTACTCCAGCATCCGCATTCATGATTTTTATCTTAGACACTCAAAACCGGTACAAAAATTTGTAATATAATTTGTACGAATTTGTAATCGTATTTTGGAAATTTGTACACCCCCCCAAATGGGGGAAAAACACTTTTTCATCTCGGATGCCAGCGTAACGTTACTCCAGCATCCGCATTCATGATTTTTATCTTAGACACTCAAAACCGGTACAAAAATTTGTAATATAATTTGTACGAATTTGTAATCGTATTTTGGAAATTTGTATTCCATTCTAACCTATAGATCTAGACAAAAACTGATTGTAATAATACGTTACCTATTTAAAAAATAGTAGAGGTACACCTTCCTAACATGTGCAAAATCAACATTTAACGTCGGGCGCCAGCGTGACGTTATTTCATCAACCGTAGAGCTGTAGTATATAATCATGATTTATTTCCAAATAATTTTAAATTATACAACAAATGTATTTGTATTTTTACATATTATTACGTACAATATTCCTTATTGATATACTTAGAGATAATTTAAGCAAATAAGCAATGCTGGTAGAGTTTCTTCATTTTTTAAGCTTGTTTAATTTTAATTAGTTTCTAAAGTAGTAACTCAGTTATATCATATTAATATAATTGTATTCTTTGTAATATTTTTATGTATAATTGTTAATCATAATATACTATTTTATTTTGTTTATTTAAAAAAATATAAATATGATAAATATCGTGCAGTTTTTATTTTAACTGTATGGTAATAGTTAAGTTTATGTTGTGGTTATTCACGTGCGACGTGCAGCAGATATTTTGTTGGTTTTTCCTAATTTTGACGGGCGTCATCGTAGCGACCATCTCTATTATTTATTGTTATATATATATAATATATAATATATATATATATATAGACCATCCTCTATTGTTATAAATAGCTATTTTGGTCTATATAATATAAATTAAAAATAATTTTGTAATAATATGATTTCTGATGATTACCGATTAGTATTTTATACGATCATTTGTCGTTTGGATTTCTCCGTGATCAGATTTCCTGATTTCCGAGTTTTTATTTTGCTTAATTCAATTATTTATAATAATATTCAATTTCACCGTCGTTATAATGGTAAGTACCTATTATTAATCATCATAATATAATGTTATAATATATTATAATTACCTTGGGTGAAACTACGGGTAAATACTAGTAATACTGACTAACAATTTTTACATTTTATATATTTTAATAATTATTTAGGCATTATAAATAATATATTTAAATTTACATGTAAACGTATACCTACATCTGTACATTTTATATAATATAATATCAATATTATCATATAGTATATACTATATTTATATAGGTACAAATGAGGATTATAATATAATTATAATATTATAATATTATAATAAAAATATTAAAAAATAAAAAAATATAAATAAAAAATAAAAAATAAAAATATTATTATTTATTTTTTTTTTATTTTTATTAAAATATTATTATAATAATATTATTATATTATAATATTATTATATATACTAATATTTTATTATTATATAACGTACCTAATAAAATGATTTTTTTTTTTAAATAACTAATAGCATACCTATTTATTTAAAATGAATAACTTTATTTTTCGCATATAAAATTTGTGAAATTTTTCGTTTAAATGTTTCTTACCTACTACACGATTATTATACCGCTCGTACCTATTAGAAGTGTAAGAATATGTGGAATTTAAATAATTTCTTAAATTTAAAAATTGTACATACTACACAATATGAACATAATAATTAATAATAACATTGATCTATGCCTAGACTATCTTCTATTTCATATTTTAAAATATGTCGTTAGTGATATTAAATTAATAAATGTTTTATATGTGTAGGCAGGTAGAAAACCAAAAGTCGATCCATCTGTTGTTGATAAAGAAGTTTTAAAAAATAAAAATGAAATTTTCGATGGTAAAAGTAAGTAAAACAATTATTACCTATACTGTTAACAAATATTATTATAATGAAATCAACACAATAGAATTCCTAAAAGCAACTAAATTAATGAATTTACTTTAAGATAAAATATCAATATTGTAAATTATATATATATATGTATTATTTTTTATGTAACGCTAATGGCCTCAGCTGTCGAAGCGGAAATTAAAAAATTTCAAGATCAATAACAAAAAAAAAATATATATTATTATTTCTAACAAATATCTTGTAGAGTAAATACAATTTTTTCGAAGTAAAATACTTTGTATTTTTACGTTTCAATAAAATTGTGTATTATAAAAAGAATTACCAATCTTTTTGTTTTTTTTGAGTAAGGTAGTTATAATTAGGGTCAGATTTAGGGATTACTATATTAGGTAACTATATTTTTCTTACAATTTTAGTGATTAAAGTCTGTCAATTTTGATTTTGTGGGTATATATGGTTCTCTTAAGAAAAGTGTAAAATGTTCATAGGTAGTATATTTCAAACTAAATCTGACACCTTTGCCTAAATCAGACGAGTTTAAGATGGTTTTCTTTAAACGCTTTGTTAATAAATTAAACGTTTACGCCATCATTTGAAATTGGAATTATTTGAAACAAATCAAATATTTACTTGAACATATTGATGAACATTGTCGGTGCCTATTTGTTGTCAGTAAAATTATGTTTTAATCTAGATATTGCTGGTGTTAACGCAGAAGTGTGGCGAAGAATAGCGTCCAGTGTAAGTGAAGGGATTCAAGATGTTGTTACACCAGGATCAATACGTATTCGTGTTACTCGTAATGGTGGAAATATACTAAATATTCTTGGTATTTTACCTGCTAATAAAACAGATGTAAACTCCCCCCACACAGTAAAAAGTAAGTACATATATACATTTTATATACCTAGTTTACATAATAATTCGATTTAGCTTAGAATCATTATAAACTTTATTCTAATTATAATTTTTAGAACATTATGGTATTAACTCTACAACATATTATGATACATCTTCTTCTGATGAAAATAATTTAAATTCTAATAACTATGAAAAATGTATTTTTGATATAACATTTTCTGTCGATGAATGGAAATTAATTCAACCTCGTCAAACAGTGCATTGCGAAAAGAGAGGTTATAGAACTTATAATATACTTACTCCGTATGAATGGAGCAATGTGATCCAACAACACTTTTTTTTACATACAAGATTACCTTGTTGTCTTAAATTTCAAAAAAGGCCGGTGGTCAGCTTTTCTGGTATCGTTTTTCTTACCATACAAGGACAATGTTCAGAATGTAATTCATCATTTAACGGAAGGATAGATTCAGTACCAGCAGCAGATACTCGGTTAGTATAAACCTATTTCATATACTTGTCTTAATATAATATAAGTTATTATTTCATATTATATTTTACAACTATTATTAATAATTTAGAGTAGTTATGAAATGCGTATACAGTGGAAATTTTAATGGAGATCATTTTAAAAAACGGAGACTTATGGGTGCGGAAAAAGAACGTGCTTTAAACGCATTGCTGAGTCAGCGAATGGATCCGTCGATTTATACTCGAAATCAAGCAAATGTTTTAATGAAAGAAGGTAATTATGATATTATATAATATATTATTATAGTACCTACTATTGATATTTTTGGGCAGCATTTATTTAAATAAACATTATACTGTAGATTCTAAAAAATGTGTATAACGTGTACAATTCTTAACCTTATACCTTTGTAAATAAACTAATCCAATTTTAACAAAATTATTTTATTTTATTTTTCAATTTTAAAGGTGACAGTATCCCTGCTCAAATACCTAATGTCAATGCTTTAAGAGCTCTTAAGCACAGAGCAGCATCAGCAACTAGATTTCACAGTGATCCAATTAAAGCATTAGAATTAATGAAAGACAATAGTACATTTTCAACATCCATTCATGGTATTGGTCTAGATAAATTTTTTATTCATTTTTGGAGCCCGTTACAATTACAAATATATAAACAGTATTATAACCAAAATAGTACACCTACAATTTCATTTGATGCTACAGGTGGATGTTGCCGAAAAATTAAAAGAAATAAAACTGGTCCTATATTTTTGTATGAAGGTGTTATAAATTTAAATAATAAAAATTTTACTGCCTTTTCGATGCTATCAGAAGAACATGACAATTTGGCAATATTTATGTGGCTTAAAAGATGGTTAAAATGTAATGTCAAACCTCCAAAAGTAGTAATCAGTGACCAATCTTTAGCACTGATGTCTGGTCTAGTACAAGCATTTACTCAATACTCATCTCTTGACAGATATCTGAATGCATGTTTCTCTCTGGTGGTTAAAAACGAAGACATAGAAATACCTTTATGCTATATAAGAAACGATATAAATCATTTTATACATCTTGTGACTCAATGGGGCCCAATAAAAAATTCTATTTATCCTAGCACAAAACAAACTATTACTCGAACTATGGGACTACTCGTTCTCTGTACATCAATTAAAGATGCCGAAAAGATTTTAGAAGCATTATTCGATGTCATTTTAAGTAAATTTGATGGAAATATAGAGGGGATGAATACGTGGACACCTTGTTATAAAGCCAAGCGTTATTTACAATCATTAGTAACAACCAGTGTTATAGATTTAGTAGAATCTGATGAGTGTAATGAACCAGATCCAAACAATACAACTAGCAGCATTGATGAATATAATACTGATGATGAAAATACATCTAACACCAATACGACTTTCAAAGATTGGGCACAAAGTATTGCTGATAAATCTAGATCAAAAGTTAAAGATGTAAAGGGAATTTCCGATAATGCACAATATCTACTTGCACTCGAACCTATCCTTATAAGAACATTTAAATTATTTCCTTGTTGGTCCGATATAATGAGACAACATTTTGGATTTGGAGAAGAAACTGCGTCTAGTAGCAGGATTGAGAGTAATTTTAATCATATAAAAAATCGTGTGTTCAAAAATAGTCATTTGCCCCTGAGAGTAGATTCATTTGTAGAAGAACTGATTTTATATTATAGAGGCGATCATCTTTTATTACAAGGAGAAAACGATAATAAAACGATAAAGTCACTCGATCAACGCTCACGTAGTAATAATGATAATAACACATATTATGATAATCAAAATAATGTAAGCTTATCCCATTCAATTAATAATGATGACTTAATGGCTTATGAAGATGATTTCTTGATAATAAGCGATACTAATTTTATGAATCAAAATGATATCAGCTTATCTCACAGCCATACTGATAATGACTTGAACACATACTCGAATGACAATGAGCTCTACGATAATTTTAAGTCTAACGAGCATAGTGATGCTACTGCCAATTCTACTGATGATTCATCATTATCTTCATGTATTTCTATTGACGTAAACGAGCACCAAACAAATAATAAAAGTTCAATTTTTGATACTGATTTAAAAAATATTCAATGCCAACTTTGCAGAAATGGAGATATCCCAACAGGTCTTTACAAGTGTATACAGTGTAAAAAAGCTGTTCATTTATTTGGTTGCTCCATTAGAATTCCTAACACGGATGAAGGTTATGGAGAACCAAGAATTTGTCTCGATTGTGATAAAAAAAATTCAACTATAGCTGAAAATAAAGCAACAGAAAGTTGGAATAGAAAAAGAAAACTACAAAATTCACGATCTTCGCGTTCCTATCTTGTTCGACAACCAGGATTTGAATTATTAGACCTCAATAAAAAGGGAAATATAACTTCAATTATACTTTTGAAAAATGGGAATTCTCTACTTAGCAAACCAATTATGGTACCCGATCATGGAAAGTTAATTATAAGCAATACTTGTTCGGTTGATTCGATATTGTCACTCTTAGCAACATCAGCTGCAGACAGTGGGGTTTATCGAAAATATTTAAGCGACTTAAGTTCATCAAATTTGACTTCAAATATAGCATTGCAAATGATTACTGAAAAAAAAGTTAAACAAATTTATTATAATCGAGCATTACTTTTGCTACAATTTTTCGCAAATAAAGTTGAAACTTTAGTAGGTGGTCTTAAATCGATTGATACAACTGATACTGCTGCATCCATGGCAAATAAAATGATGAGTGAAATGCCTTCATTTATAAAAACTAGTAAATGTAACCACAATTTTTGTTCTGTACCTGTGTTAAAAGTCACATCTACACAGCTTTCATTAAATGTGTACGATGGTCGAATAAATATAGCAAATGATCTGCAAGAATATATAAAGGACTCTGAAGAAAATTGCTCTTTCTGTGGAAATAAAAGAAGTATAACAGTGGAATCTACAACACATATAATTATCGAA
Source organism: Rhopalosiphum padi (assembly GCF_020882245.1). Lineage (NCBI taxonomy): Eukaryota > Metazoa > Arthropoda > Insecta > Hemiptera > Aphididae > Rhopalosiphum > Rhopalosiphum padi. The sequence goes on along the minus strand of NC_083597.1, from coordinate 24,658,926 downwards.
TTGAACTCGATTCCTTCAGGTAAATATTATTAGCTTGAACCAAAAAAAATTTATAAATATTTTATGTAATAAAATGCTTTTATTTAGATCTAGAAGCATCAACTAGCACGGGAAATATTGAGAGTGTTCCACTTCATTTAATAAAACAAAACTACGCACGTCCAATTACATCTAAATTAGATGATTTGGAAAAATTTGTAAAAGTTGGAGATAAAATATTCAAATTAAGAGGAGTAGTAAGTTTTTATGGTGGAGACAGGAGAGGATTGCGAAATGCCATGGGACACTATACAGCATCTGCTTTCAAAGAAAACTGTAAATGGGAAACATATGATGACACAAAAATCAAAGTCCAAAACACACGCTTATCGAGTGAAAATGATGTAGAATTATTGTTTTTTACGGTTTAATTATCATTACTTTTACAGTTGTATTTAATTTACAGATTGGTTTTTTTTTGATTTATTAGTTTATTTAAAAGGTTTTTAAAAGCAGAGAAGCATATGTAAAATTTAATTCAAGTTTATAATTTTCAGTTCATTTAAAAGATTTTATAACCAAATAATCTAATACTATTTATTATTATCTTTTTTTTTATTATGAAAATGTTTACTGTTAATTTTAAGATTGATCTCTACTATTTTTTAAATAGGTAACGTATTATTACAATCAGTTTTTGTCTAGATCTATAGGTTAGAATGGAATACAAATTTCCAAAATACGATTACAAATTCGTACAAATTATATTACAAATTTTTGTACCGGTTTTGAGTGTCTAAGATAAAAATCATGAATGCGGATGCTGGAGTAACGTTACGCTGGCATCCGAGATGAAAAAGTGTTTTTCCCCCATTTGGGGGGGTGTACAAATTTCCAAAATACGATTACAAATTCGTACAAATTATATTACAAATTTTTGTACCGGTTTTGAGTGTCTAAGATAAAAATCATGAATGCGGATGCTGGAGTAACGTTACGCTGGCATCCGAGATGAAAAAGTGTTTTTCCCCCATTTGGGGGGGTGTACAAATTTCCAAAATACGATTACAAATTCGTACAAATTATATTACAAATTTTGGAACCGGTTTTGAGTATTTATTCCAACCTGCGGATGCCAGCGTAACTAACCTTATTTTTAAGTCATTGTAATTTGGTGTTGGATATATTTTTTATATTAATTTTCTCACTATGAGATACAAATAAAATAATAATAATAAACGGACGACAGGTGTGTAGTCAAATTGCCTATGCAGGGAGCCGTGTTATTATCATAATATAATTTTATTTCGTTGAGGAGACGAATACATAATATATTATATTATTATTATTAATCTACTGGCAAATAAGCTTCAAAACAAATTACTACTAATCATATTATATTTTTTAAAAGGTAACAATAGAGTTTATAGTTTTATGGCCCAAATCCATTTCGATTTATAGGTATTATAATATGTATTTTCATAATACCTCAATAAATCGCCTTACCTCTTGTTACTTAAAAACAATTATTTTATTTTTTTCCAACTATCATCAATTTAATAACCACATGTTGAGATTACGATATTTCGGATATTAAATTATAGTTATTGCAATGCTTATAAATGCATACGATGTTTGTATACTTAAAACCCATGAAAAATAATCGAATAAATGATGATTTAATAGTACTCATGATTGAAATTTTAGTTTTTTTTTGTCATTAAATTTTAAATGATCTAATGGCCTTTTAGATTTTGAGGTATGTAAGTCTTAAAATAGTTCATTTTAGATTTTTATCCTTGGTTTAGGTTAAAATAAAGTCATTTTTCTAAAAGCACACAAAATACAATTTATATTTTGTCCAAATGTATTGTATGAGTAATTTATCTTCCTTTGTTTTAATATAATATTTAAATTTAATGTAACAGAAACAATAATGGTAAGATGTATTGTTTGGAGTAACTAAAGAGGATAGAATAATATTCACAAAAATGATGTGTTGGTGTGTTCATTAATCGCGAATTCGCGAATGTCGTCGCACGTTTCATTACATCAGTTTTAAATCGTTATTATATTTCTATTCACATCCAATAATCTTAGTTTAGTTGTATCAATTATCTAAATTTGAAACATTATATAATTCATACTTCTATAATATCTAAGTATTAATATACTTGCAAGTGAACATTTTCAAAAGTTGGTTTATTGTGTGAAACAAAGAAATTATGTATATTAAATAATAATAATAATAATTAATAACCAATACGGATCCAATTAATATTACAAGTGATAAATTAAAAAAATATCAAAAACGTATAGTGCATATTTTTGCATATTTACTATGAATATTTTCTGTGTTTAATCAATATATTATTTCTAATCAACTATAACCGATCATGTTCAAAAGAAGAAAAAATATTTTTCAATATTTCATTGAAATATTTTAAAAGAGTGAAATTTGCAATTTTGAAATGTTTCAATTTAAACATTTCAAGTGAAATATTTCAAATTTAGAACCATAGTTGCATCATTAACTTAATCAATTAATAAACTAAAAGTATGATAATTATAAATTAATAAACAATACATAATATGTATGTTATATATTATATAAATTAAAACATTAGATCTTATAATTAATAAGAATCTTACAATTATTCTTGTATACTATCTATTTAAAATATATTTATACATATTATATTATAAGAATTACTAATAAATAAGTTTGTATTAAATTTAAAATTTTTTATGAATATTATATATTAATCATTTTAAAGAATAGTTATCACGTGCATTGTATACAGATAAAAAAAAAAAATTAAAACAATTAAATGTAAAAACAATACATTTATCACTCCGTCCATTATCTAAAAATAAATTGATAGCGCTTACATGATATTTTTGCGTACTGCATTCATCGTGCTTTTTAACAGTTGTACCACGTGACCAACCAGCCGAGGGAAACGCCACTTATTTACAAAACCATCGATGGACACTTAACTCATCAAAGAGTAAGGGTTCAAGAACCGAACTATTTCAAGTGTCGGTAGATATATATATATATATATATATATTAAGTACGTATTCACGTGCTATTTGCGCCAACTAATTATTTATCCAAACTCGTTGTATTATTATTTGTGTTTTTGTATGCTCACTATAGTATACACGCCAAAAACACGAAAAAAAAGTTCAAATTAACACAAAATAAATACGATTAAACGGTTTTATTGTTTTATAACTTATTATTAATACAATATTTTATGTTAGACAAATTGTCTCTTTCGCAATTGTGACCGTCTTCTAATGCTTTTTCACGTTCTGCAGTACGATTGTTTGATATGTTTATGTAAACTATTAAGTTGACATTACTTATTACAACAAACAAGTTTAACGTTCAACTTAAATAAACATTGTATTTCATTTTTTTTTTTTTAGTTTCAGCATCGTAGTAGCATCATTGACCTCTAATAATAAGTCTGAAAGTATGATTTTTACAACACTATTATGGGTAATAAACATATTGTGTATATACGTTTAGTATTTGTGTATATTTTTTGCAACCACTTATAATACTTAAAAATAAGAGAATATAGAATGTAAATATTAAAAAACCTAAAACAAGAACGAATAGGACCAATATCTGGGTGATTTTTCGTTACACTTATTAGTGCTGGAGAATATAATCAATAATCATCTACTAAATACAAAGTTAAATTCACGCTATTACGTTTCTCCCGATCTCCGGATAGCTCTCGAAGTCTTGTACTAGATAATTTGATAAAGTACGTCGTATGAGAAAATGTGTATACAAACTACACAGTATAATATTTATATGAAACATATAACAATAATGCACTTTACCTGGTTCGCGGATGTATATATGTTACGGATAATGTAGAATACCGGCAATGTGGTATTTCCCAGGCAATGTGCACTGTGAATATAAACATTGATCATTAATTTTATTAAATTGTAATATATAACTCATATTTTAAAACAATTAAATTTTATAATACAAATCATATTTTTATATTATTTATGAAATAACAAAAAAAAAATAATAATAATGACATATATTATTGTTATTATAAATTTAATTCCATTCCATAAAATTTAAAAATAAAAAATGAATATAAATATATAATTTAACTACGCATATCATTTTACTCAATTATCTTCTGCAATTATTTGCATAATTAATTTGTCAGTTCCTAGTACTGACATATTTCTTCAGTAATTTTGAATCTATTTCCTTCTCTAGCTTTATTTTAAATGATTAATTATTTCAAAATATATTGATATACTAAAAAAAGTATATTTGCCTTTTTTTTTTTGTATAAATGTTCATTAAATTTAGATTCTATTTTTAAAAGGATTAACAGCTAAAGAAAATCGCATTGATTTAATACTATATACAGTATAATACACGTGTGAAGTAGTTTCTTGTAAAATACAAAGACCCAACTTGTCAGTTGAAAATATCAATTATTGTTCATATATTATTAACTGAATTTAATAAGATATCAAATACTTTTATCATTTCTTTACGATACTAAAATATTATGGAAAAACTATAATTTTTAAATAGCTTAATAATAAAATTAAGTTTATATAGCGTGTTTCAAGAGTTTTATAGTTTATTATAAACATTTATAGAATTAAATTTACAATAAAAATAAAACAATAATATTTGTTAACTTTTTTTTGTTATTACATAAAATATTATATTATTAAGATTAATAATAAACAATAATTGTTTTAAAATATGCTTAATAATATATTGAAATCTTATAAAATAAATTATCTCTAGTTTATAAGTTAAAAATCATTCGTTTGTAATCGCATATCACATTGTCTAGCATTTCATATTTCCTGTAACATGAGTAACGTAGTCGGGGGTGACCCGTTAAGTATAAAATATTCAGTGAAGAAGTAAGTTTCTTTTGAATCTGTGTTAATCGGAGCTCGGGAGCAGAAGGCATTTAGGATTTTAATAATACAAATAAATTAAGATCGATTCAATAATAGTTAATACATAAAAGTTTATTCATACTTACAAAACAGTTTACTAAAATGTAGGGCTGTCTTGGAGTCCCGGTGAGCGTGATGGTCATCGCGGAGAACTGACGTTATCGTACATATTGGGTTTGGGCCATAGCCTTACAATATACCGAATGTGGCACAAAGCTAGAAGGGGGACTTAATATCTAGATCAGAATGTATATAAAGTGTATAATATATATGTTACAATAATGTACATATTATGTTTATTAACTATAAATAATGATGTAACGATTGTTACATATGTGTATTGTATTGTATTGTAAAGCGACACAATTTTTTTTAACACGTATTCATATAAAACTCTGATTTAGCTAGTTAAAAAATGGAGTTCAGTGGTCGCCCACAGGATCCGATATTGAGAGGTGTTGCTAGTGCGATGTGCATAGCGCACGCACTAGTAAGGACACAGTCGGCTAAGATGGATGTGTAGATCTATAATAAAAATACTTGAAAGGATAGAATAATATTCGTGAATTGGTGTGTTGGTGTATTCTTTGATTCGATGTTAAATCATTTTTATATTTTTATTCATATTCAACTGTTTCAATTTGGTTGTTTCATTTATCTAGTTTATACTTATTGTAAAGTTCACACTAATAAATAAAATATCTATCAATTATTACTAAAATACATGTCATTGTATTGTGCCTAAGCTAAGTTTCATCATTGACATACAAAATTATTAAACAATAAGTGTGATGATTACAAAACAATATAGGCATCTACTACAAATGTATTATATTCTATCCTTAATGAGAATCGTACATATTATTGTCTATTTAAAAATATTGTATACATATATAATATAAGTATAACTTATGCAGGGTTGTATATTACATTTAAAAAGAAAATTGTTTGTTATGTATATATGTTAATCATTGAAATGACTATACTTATCATGTATACAAGTGATACTAAAAAAAAAATAATAATTAAAACATACTTCAATGTAAAATCTATACATGATGCTCATCCGATCAGGATCTAAAATCAATTATATTTGCTTTTCATATAATTTACCAAAACTGATAAAATTGTGTAGCAATCACTCACTGTCTATAAATAAAACAAATAATGAAATAACACAAATTAATAAATATTTTCGAAATTTTTTTTATATTTTACTTCATAAAAGACCTAAGAACACGATATTGTAACAAATCCTTATACTCGAGTTATTATCATTATTTAATATTTTTAACATACTATATAATAGTTAAAACTATATTATAAATTAGTAATTGTTTTCATACTACAACTCAGGTTGTTTAATTTAACCCAAGGTTTCTCCTCAGATTTTTTTTATAGTAATATTAAATAATAACAAAATCATACTGTAAACATTTAGAGTTCAAATTTTGAGGAAATTTAATAACCATATATAACTTTGTATAAAATTATATTATATCACTATTATTGTATTCAAAATATATTCATAGTATACAAATGAAATACGTATTAAGCTATAATTTTCTCAAATGTAAAATTCATTATTATTTAAATCAATAAGTAAGAAATTATTTTAATTGTAGAACACAAATTTCATATAATTACATTTATCAAATATTTTATTATATTAATTAAATAAATTGAATATCTGCACTCACTTTAAAAAACATTTCTAAGTTTACAACTTTTGTTCTAGTAAATCGTAACTTTTTATAGTTAGCATTATTCATCTGCATCGTTAATAATATCAATTTTTTACACGCCATATTCATATCGGTCCAATTACTGCTGTATAGTGCGAATATAACTGAATCTTTCTTTAAATTAAAAAGTAAAATTATTAAAAATATTAAAAACCTATAAATATGCGACTTCAAATACAATTTGTTTATTCTAATAACTATTCCATAATCTTTTTATATAGCACGTATTTAATGTGGATAATTAACCAAATTTTTTATTTAACAAAGTATGCAAACAACATACATTGCGAAGAAAAACAGTTTATTTTTTTGATACATGCCTTTTATAAATACAATTATTAAATGCAAATAATCCTTTGAATTAAATTTAAATTTATTCAATTTTTTTTGTTCATTTAAATGAAATAGTTGTATTAAATATTATAAAAATGTCAAAAACGTCAAACCTAAATAACAACCAATACATAATTCTAAAAAAATAATGCATTTAAATTACTTGCTTGTGTAATTTGTCAAATAAATAACACACCATAAATATTTGAAACATTAATGCTGGAATTGAGCACATCATTTTTTTTAATACAATATCCGAAGCCTCAAATCTATCATTATTGTCAAAACTCTGAAATCATTTTATCCAGATAAGATAATTATTTCAAAAATACTACACATGAATTTCAGTGCATTTAATACCTATTAAGTTTATTTTGTTTGCAAATGTAATGATATGCGTACTTTATAAACTAGAGTAATTTAAAAAATAAGAACGTGTTGTTTTTATAATACATTATGTGGTAACAATAATTAAGTTTACAATAATTAAAAATATGTCTTTAAGATTCTCAATCACCTAAATAACTAAAATAACTATACAAGAGTATTATTAAATGATACTAAATTTGTTTAACCATTGCATTCAATTCTAAATATTAGTTATTTATTTTTTACCATTATGAAAATAAACCATACTACGATGAGTGAAAATGACGAAAAAAAAATTTGTAACAACATTATTTTTCCAAATAAATTTAAAAAATCTTCATATTTCCTGAAAAATACAAAACAATGACAGAGCCATGTTAAGTCATTTAGCTTGGTAAAAGGATGAACATATTATTTGGTAATCAGAGATAACAATTCGGAACATCCTTATCCAAAATTAGAATCATTTCAATTGAAATATAATACTAGTTAATAATAATTATTTAAAAAAAAATGTATTTCTTACTTCATAACTGTCTGATGATCCAATATAATTGTTTTTAATTCATCATATATTAAATAGTGTTCGTTATATACCTTTCTTTTTTCATCTGCATAATCTACAAAAAAAAAAAAAATAAGTGTATACACTACGTATGTTTTTACTGATTGCGTGTTTAAACATCAATGAGTATGAGTGCATTTATGAACTTTAAAAAGTCTGAGAAGAAAAACTTAGTTATCAAAAATTACAGTTTCATAATATAAAGACAAATGAAATATTTACAAGATATTCAATCGAGTACATAATATTATAATATAAAAATAATAGATGAGTATAGTTAAATCGTTTAAAATGTACAATAATATGTTACTGTAAACAATTAAACATTTAAATATAAAATAAAAGATTTAGAGTTAGTCATTAGTAAAGTTTCGAATATCGCTTGTGATAACAAAGAAGATCTGAAGTTCAAGATTTACTAATATTATTTTCACATTTAGAACGTTTTATGAACTTCACAAAGTACCTATCAACTTTTCGTCTTGTCGAGTATCAAAAAAAAAAAAAAAAATATGTTAAGTTAATAACAATACATTTAAATGTATTGTATGTGTACAATTTATTTCTGTGCCCGACACGTACCATACGCGTGAATCAAAAGTCGTAGATACTCACCAATCGATAAATCATGTTTGCGAATCGATTTGTGTCCTACAGATTCGAACGCAGAGCAAATCATTTGTATTTGACCGCAAATGGCAAAGCACACGGTAACCAAAAGAATATCGTACACGATGAATAACATTGTCAGCAATATGACGAACAACGCTTCGACGATGTAAAACGCGAAATAGTTAGCGTTGTACGTTTCGTCGGATACGATCAAATATAAATTCATAACGTTCTGTCGGTAATTGCCCACCAGTCCGTCGTAATTTTTCATCGGAATTATGTCTTCGCGGAATATCAGCGTGCTGATCTCGTAGATGACCGTCGATGACCCGTACATACTCGTCAACACGGCCGTGTACCACACCGTGTGCACTCGCCAACGGTCCAGTACGTGTCTGTTCCGCGGGTTGAATGCCGTAAAACCGTACCACGTGATCGACAAACAGCTCCATAAGTCGTTGGAGTAGTGGACCACGGTCCATATCTTGTAGATACTGAACATCGCGGTTTGCGCTTTCCAAAAATAGTCTACGCTTATGGGCATGTTGTTCGTCCAATAGTACACACCGCTGACGTTCAATGTCGTCGAAATCACACACAAGTAGAGCGCAATGAATGCGACGACAACGTGGTAGACGTTTTGACCGCGAAATTTTCTAGTTTCGGGATTTAAAATTTGATATAAACCTATAAGTTTGGCCAACCGAATGTTGAACATGTAGTTATTCTCGTCCAGATCGTCCATCGCAGAATGGCAAGTAGCAGTAAACTTATTTAGAAAAATTGGTAATATTTAGCTTTCGGTCGTCTGTTGATAATTTATTAGTATATTAATTTATTCGTCACTTTTAATTGAATTATATTAAACATTATACATGTTATACCCAAACAAACATTTCAATATACGGACACGTGAGTGGCAAGACCGCCGATGTCCGCCGATAGTATGAATTAGACTAGGACAATAACACATCGTTTTATTTTACTGGAAGCTCGCCGATTAACTAATTTATTAATAATAATAGCACATATATTATAATGTTTATTGGTATATAAACAATAATTATCGTCACGCAATTAAATACCTACGGACTACCATTTAATATTTCATAGCACTTTCTACCCTTCGATGTTCAGTGCTATATATACTTTAATAGACTTGCGATCGACCTCCGAGATTTTCTAGGTTGTCGCGATCGACCAAAAAAAAAAAAAAAAAGGTTTTCAATGTGTGTTACAGTTCTTTTATTCGATATCTCTGTATAATCTCGTTTTATTTATTGCTTTTTTCTAAATATAATTTTTTATATTCCTGGGATATACAAAAATATACAAATTTACAAAAAAAAAAAAAAATATTTTAATTTTTTTCTGAAAAAAATTCAAAATTTTATGAAAATGGGAAAAGGTGTCGCGATCGACTCAAATTCATCTCGCGATCGACTGGTTGGCCACCCCTGCTATATATTACATATTATACAACCATTAAAAACCCATATTATATTATACAAATGTAATATTTTCTATAATTATACAGTATAAAAAAAGCTATACAATTTTGAAATTTTAACTAAGAATTATGCATTTATATGCATTCGATAACAATTTATTGATAGCGCTAAAATGATATTGTTGCAGGACGATCTGTAGTGATTTTTCAACTCAACGATTGTACCACGCCACCAACTAGCCGAGGGAAACGGCACAAAAATATATACAAAATCATCATGAATTGATGAGTACCTAACTCATCAAAGGGCAAAGGTTCGAGAACCGAATTATTTCGAGTTTCAACTGATACATACGTATTTCCCATGTTATTTGGATTAACTAATTCGAACGTATTATCTTATCAATAGGGCTAGGATTTATATGCATTTGCATGTTTTTTTCTTAAGTCCAAATTTAATGGTTGTCCACGATTTGGCTTATTCTCGTTTAAATAGAACCAAATTGTTTTTGCATATTTTTGCATATTTTGAATACTATGCATATAATTGCATATTTATAGATTTTTGGGATTTTGATTTTTTTTAACTTAAATTTTCAAATTTTTATTATTTATTGTTAATTTTATATGTTGTTTTTTTCATAAAATCGATAGTTTTTGGTTTATCCATCGAGTTATTGTAAATATAGAGTATAAATATTATCTATCTAAGATATTGATATTAATTTAACTCCAGGACAAATCGCGTTATTTAAATATGCACCAATAACCTCGTGTGATGTAGAAAGGAGTTTTAGTCAGTATAAATCTATTTTACGTTCAAATCGCCGGATGTTCGTATTTGAAAATTATTGAAACAACACATCATAGAAGCATGTAATAATAATATAATATAAACTAATATTTATTGTAAATATGATTATATAAACTTTAATGTAATAATAATAAATTTTGAATTATGATAAAAAATAATATTCTAGAAATAATAAAAATTTGTTTTTGCATATTTTGGTAAATAAAATGCATATTTTACAATATTTTATTGCATATAAATCCTAGCCCTACTTATCAGTTACCATTATTTTGTGTTATGTACTTTGCTCATTTGGTAGGCATACACGCCGATAACACGAAATTAAAGAAAATACAAAATTACACACTTAATACAATTCAATGATTTTATTGTCCCATAAGTTATTAATTATAGTTTTCTGTGACTAATTATCTCCTTCTTAGGTGTAACGGTCTTCTCGCGTTCTTTTACATTTTGCAATATCAAGTACACTGTTTTGTGTATCATAAATATAAATATTTTTGAAAATATATTAAATATAAATATTTGAGTTGAAGAATACATAAGATATACTGATAAATACATTTTTTATTTTAATAATTTACGATAAATTAGTATAAATATGTAGAAACCACGACAATATATGTGATTGTAGTTAAATGTTACACATTTATTTCATAATAATATAATCTGTATTTTAGATCCAGTTTTATAGTAATACAAAAATTATTTTTTATAGACATTTTAAGTTCTAATTTAGACAAAATTACTTATTTAAACGATAAATTAAAAAATAATTTTTGTTGGAACTTAAACTTTTATGTATTTTACACTGAATACCTAATGTACATAAGAGTGTTATTAACTTACCTACCTTCTTTAGTTTCAATTTTATTGTCATCGCTATAAACTGTGACACTTTCACCAGTGTTCCCTTTAAATTTTGTTTTTGTGCTTTTTGCAGTCATTATTATGCTTTTTATAGTTCAAAAAACTATATTGGCCTTAATTACTTATTAAAATTATTTAGATTGTACCTATGTTTGCCTTTATTTTTATTGAAGGTAACTATTCAACTATTCAGACTGTTATTTGGGATAAAAGAGCCATAGGCATTACTTATAACTATTAACATTGTTGTAATTATTGTGTGGATTATAATCGCATATATTATTAAATATTTTGATTGAATTATTTTCAAAATGTTTATTTTATGTTAATATCAACCTTAGAGATCTGAGTTACCTTACTTAAGTAAAATACTTAATTCTTCATATATATAAATGAATAGATTTATCGTGTACCGATAAAATATAAGAATGATAATGTATAGTAATGTATAGGTAGTAAAATTTAAATAATACGAGTGTTACGAACCCTGGTTATTTTTAAGTAAGTATTGCAAAGTAAGTATTGTCCTAAGATGACCGTCTGAGTGCGTATCGCCAGTATTTGTATCCCAACCATGTACTTGTATTCATTATTTAGTAAAACGTAATAAATAATCTAATGTGTAGCATCGAAGATGCAATAAAAATAAAGTATTAAATAAATAAATTTAATCAGTTAACTTTAGTCCTCAATTATTTCTCGAATCCTAAGAATTCTCAAAATATATCTGTTTCCATTCCAAAGACAGACCTAAACACCTTGGTTGGACCAAGCCAAGAGGAAATACAACACGAGGGTTACTTATCTTGGTATAGTGTGCCGATGTGCCGTAAATGTGGGTTTTTGCTAATGATTACCGTGGAGTCTTTTTTACTGTCGTTTTTATCTGTTCGTGTCGTACACTCCTGCCAAATATACAACGGTCGTCATTATATACCACGGCACGTTTTGGAAACCCTTAAGTCAGCATTCGGCACTACTCGTCATTTCTCACACTCAGCATAAAACCATGCCCTACACTTACGTATATAATAACCAATGTACGATATCGATAGATGGCGATCGTTACATAAGTCAGTAACATACAATGCAACACGCGTTCAATAATACTGTCTTGATCAAATGGAATAACCTCACTCAACACACAGCCCGAATCACCTTACACTAACCACCTAGTACCCATCCGCTCACCAAACTTTTCAAAGAAGGTTGTTATTTCCACTAGACTTTTCAAACTAGAGTACGACACCACTGCACGTCATACTATAATATGCATCAACTTTATCTGTTTATTTATGTATCTACCTACAATTAAAATTGTTGAGTTTTAAAACTACGACTTAAGTTTAAAAGTGCATCTAATCCATAATTTGACAACTGCAATATAATTGCCTACTAAGCTTATAATTATAAAAGTTTCAATTGCACAATATAGAATTTTTTCGAATATGAAGAACGTAGTACGAAAAATAAAAACGTAAATGACTACAACATTTATGATGGAAATTTAATTGATCAACAATTATTATTTTACATGTTTAATAGTCACGCATATATAGTATTAAAAATTTAATCAATTGAAGAGCCACATATAAAAGTAAATTGCATGTTGCCTGAATCCATTTCAATTGTGCAGTTAACGGCGATAGGTGGACAACATTACTTCCACCTACGTTGAGAACGTATTTCATATTAAAGTTTATAAAAATCTACTTTTTTTTATTATTATTGTTATTTTAATAGATATACAAAGACATTCAATGATTTTCGACAAGTACGTTTTCTAAATATTATAAATTATGTAAAATTAGTGTTTGATAACAATGTATACAATGTTTATAGGTACAACTATAAATAATGTACTAATACGAAACAAAGGTAAAAAGATTTTCTTTAATGGTGTGTGTGGTTGGGGGTATCTATAACTTCTAAATATTTAATAGAATTCGCTTAAAAGTGACGCGTAATTAAACAATTGACAAAAGACAACCGAAAGATATTTATTTTATAAATTAATTTCATTACTCGGTGTTCTGCATAAAAAACAAATCATGATGACGACGGACGTTCGAGACGAGAAGTACCATATTTTCAATATTAGGTTGGCCAAATTTACTGGTTTATATCAAATGCTGGATCCCAGAACCACAAAATGTCTAGGTCGAAACGTCTATCACATCGCTTTGGCGTTAATTTTGATGTATTTATGCGCCGTTTCGTTAATGTCCACTGTTAGCTGTTTGTACTATTGGACGGACAATATGTCCATATGCCTGGAAGATCTCTGGAAAGTGGAAACCGCGCTGTTCATAATCTACAAGATGTGGATCGTCATCCACCACTCGAACGACATATGGAACTGTTTGTCGATCACGTGGTACGGTTTCACGTCGTTCGGCTTCCGGGAGAGGCACATACTGGATCGTTGGCGAAAACGTTCGATGAGGTTCTCGGCCTTGTTTGCCATCACGTATTTGATTTGTCTGGCCATTTTCGCGGGCTGCACACAGGCGTTCCGTAACAAAATAACACCGGTCAAAAACCGCGACGGTTCGGTCGGGTATTACCGACAGAATATTATGAATTTCTACATAATTGTATCCGACGAGACGTACAACGCGTATTATAATACGTTTTGCTTTGCCGAAGCGCTGTTCACCGTCTCTCTAGCAATGTTATTCCTCATATTTGATATCCTTCTGGTTACACTGTGCTTTGCTATTTGCGGTCAAATGCAAATAATCAACGCTACGTTCGAATCGGTCGGACATAAGTCGATTCGTGATTCTCATTCCCCAATTGGTGAGTACGACTTTCGTTTACGTAAAAATATCTCTGAAATAATATCTCCTAATCGAATTTATAAAATCAATGGCAATTATAACTCACCACCGATCTTTTAGGATTACTTTGATTAAAATGATTTATTATTAAAGTATATCATAAATGCATTATTGATTATAAAAAAATATAAGCAGTTATCTACTATTTGTAGTTGTACCATACGTTACAATTATAAATATTCTTTATATTTATACTGGACTAAATATTTAAAATACATAATACAGTAATAAATATTTGTATTCTAATTAAAAATCAATGTTTAATGTATTTAGGAAATAGCACAGACTTCTAAACTCAGCATAGGATAGTTATGTTTTAATTGAAAATTTAAATCACAACAAATATTTATTCAAAAAAATTCCAAACCGATTGCAGTAAAAATCAAGTTTGTTTTTATATACGTATTATTGATTTCTGTGATTTTTTCCAACTTAATGTAAGACATATTCCGAGAAACTTGCTTTTACAATTTGCTAATATAACTAAATTTCTGAGATTTAAGTATTAAAATATGTCGTATGTTACTTAATGTATTTTTTTGACCAACTGACAACATTTCTAATTTCATTCAAAAGTTTAACAATTATTTTGTTTACTTATAGATAATACTGTGATTAAAAACAAAAAGATAACTGACAAACATGATTTAACATATGATGATTTAAAAACAATTATTATGGATCACCAAAAAATTATGAAGTAATAAGAGTTAATTATATTTTTTATTATAAATTATCATGAAATATTCTATTATTTTAATGCATGCATATCACATAGCTAACAGTATTTTTTTGAACCAATACTGTAAAAACATTGAAGGTATTTGCATAAATACATTCAAAGCAAAATAAGTGTTTGCGAAAAAAATCTTGAAATTCGGATTTGAAGGTAGAATTTTACAGTCTAATGAAGATAATAACATAAATGATTTGTTTACAGTTTTCATTTATAAACTACATTATGATAAATTAAGTATAATACAGCTTTCAAGATTTGTGAAAATTTATAATGTAAACTTTACAATTCTAAAAAGCATTATATTATATTAAAAACTACTTATAAAGTTATATAAAATATATTAACTGTGAATGAAAAAGTAACACGAATAGCGTCCAAGACGCAATTCATTCAAAAATGTACGTTCACCTGTAATTGCTACGTAATTCGTGGACGCCTAATTATATTGTTATTGCCTGAAGTTGGCTGGATGGATCTTTCAAATGTTTTTATCCATTTTTTTTTTTTTAGGAAATATGAAGATTTTTTAGCTCTATTTGGAAAAGCAATGCTGGTACAAATTTTTGTTTCATCATTATCACTCATCTTGATATGGTTTATTTTCATAATGGTAAAGAACTACATATTATTACTTATATTTGATTACAATTGTTATATCAATTAAATATGATCAATTTTACTCTTAATCAATTGTTTAGGTAATTTAGATTATTAGAACAATTATTAATAATTTACAATTTTTTTAAATTCAAAACTTTATATTTCCTGTTCCGTTTACAAATTATCAAAGAAAATAAAATTCTAATAATATATAGTCATCAGAACAATATGAATAGTACTACTATGGTATGAAACCTATGAAAGAATACGTTATTTCAGGACATTATTTTATCGCCTTAATAATAAATGCATATAATGCTATAATATATTTTAAAAATAACATATTTCGTTAATTGTTATAGTTGATAAAGTTAATAAAATAGATTATTAAATCATATTATGATACATCGTTTCAAATGGTCTATTTTCCTACAAAATACATATAACTAAGTGATGAGAAAATGATGTAATTATTTTGACTAATTATTTTTTTAGATTTTATCCGGCGAGGATAGATTTGTGGCTTCGGAAATTACAACAATAAAAATGGTATCTCTAATTCCTTCATTCTCATTTCAAATATTTATGGTGTGTTATTTGTTTGGAAGTTTACACAACCAAGTAATTTGAAATACATTATTATTTGTAATATTATATATTTGTTGTTCGATCAGGCTTGGACGTCTTATGAATTGTTATGGAATTGATCATGTTTTTTTCTTTAAAATTGTGTACATTTGATATTTACATTAAATAATTCAATCATTTTATGTACAAAAATTGCAATGTAATATTAATGCACCTGTATACTACTATTTGATTAATAAAAAACACAATTTGATTAAATATTTATTTCACAATTTATGTAGCCAACATGCATTGTAATAAATGTAATTTTGTTAATTCTTCAAACTTGAAAACAACCACAAATACCTATATACTAACGCACTATAAACTGTTGAAATATAATTGAATTTAACGAATCATAGTATCACAGGTTTAAAAATGTTTTAATGGATAATTTTTGTATTTTACTTTTTATTTATTAAAGAAGGATTCGATAATATTCGCATTGTACTGCAGTAATTGGACTGAAATGGATATGAAATGTAAAAAAATGATATTATTTATAATGAAAATGAATAATGCTAACTACAAAAAGTTAAAATTTACAAGTACAAAAATTATAAACTTGGAAATGTTTTTTAAAGTGAGTACATACTAATATAGTTATTATTTTACCAAAAATTATAAATTTCCAATCGAACGCATTCACAGAATTTGTACCAAAGTATTCCATGATTGATCAATAACTATTTGATTAAAATAATTATTAATATTTATAATTTAGTTTCATTATACATTATAATATCTACGCGTTATCTTATTATATTAAATATTCTATACTTCTATCATATCATCTATATATCACTGGAGTTCTTTAAGAACTATTAATAAAAAAAACCAATTTTATCGAAAATAAGTATTAATAATGTGTATTTTTTATTTATTTCAGACAATGGGTAATTGTTATACAGTTATTTCGGTTTTAATAAATCAGATTAAAACAAGGAGTGAATAATGAATATTATGGAAAAGTTGTTAGTTTAAGTTTTACTTAGATATTACTCTAATTATTAGATTGATTTAGTTACATCTAAACGAATCTTAATACATTAAGTTTTATTACAAGTCTAAATTACTCAAGGTTAATAAAATAATATTTAAGTTAACATTAAATAGATAATTATAAAAATTTAATAATTTACGTAAATTTAAATATAAATGATCAAAATAATAACAATACTTACCTAGTACTTGTATTATTTTGTTCTTTAATGACTTCAATTCAATTAAAAAAAAAAAAATTCTAAATAATTAGAATTACTGAATATATTACAATATTATATAATTCGTTACAAAAGAATTAAAAAATATTTTACTAAATACATTATACAATTACTGTTCTAAGAATTTTTCTAGTATTTTACAAATTGTTTGTGGGAAAAACAATAACAAATTCAAAATTATATACCAAATAAATAAACTATTTTTGTTAAGTATAAAAATGATTACGTTTATATTTTATTGAAAAAAAAAACCATGTTTATTTTAATTCAAAAGATAGTACCTATTCATTTAGATACCTATTTATGTTTTGTTTTATAATGAAGGCTTTACTGTAAACAAATAAATTAAGACACAAATAAAAAAAATTATATAATTTTCTTTATTATAATATTATGTAGTTATATAGTTTTAAAAATTATACACATATCTCTGGTCTCACTGTGTTAGCCAAACGCATGCAGTGAGTGAGATATTTATTAAATATTTTGTAAGTGTTTTATTAAGCATAGTTAATATTAGTATAGGTTATATATCTATGAATAGTTTGTTGATATATTTATTTTAATTTAATAATTAATTAGGTCAACGATGTAACGTGGCTGTAGCATCGAAGGGAAAATAATGTATATTCTACTATACGTTTTTAAATATTATAATTTAAAACTTGTAGTATTGTTGACAATTTATTTAAAAATTACATCAATGAGGCAAATAATATACTGAGATAGCAAAATGAGAAACAAATTGAATGTAATTTCGTCTGACTGCTTTTAATGTCTTCTTTGTTTAAGTCATATTATTCCCGAATTGTACACAGTGGCATTATAAACTACCAAAATAAACCAGATATCTAGTTAAAATCTTACTTAAAATAATTTTATAATTAAGAAATATTTTTATTTTCCAATGTTAGATAATATTTGTTTTTATGATTATAATAGGCGTTATTATCTATCATATTGTATTGTTGTTTACAATATTGTAAGTTAAATAACTAATAAAGCACCTTGCATTCAATTTTTAAATCTTAAGTATATAAAAAAAACTATATGAATTCCTAACTACAAAATAATATATTTACTATAAAAAAATATTGTAACTATAAATTTTCAATATTTTTTAGTTGAAAAATGATCGATTACTGAGAACCGTTGTATTAAATGTTTAAACATTTCTACCCAGCAAAAAATTTTTAATCAACAACGTTTATAAATTTGAATAATTTTTACGTCTATAAATAACTTAAAAATAGTTGAAATATTCTGATGATTTTATCATAAACAAAATACAATAATATAAACATCTGGTGAAAATTTCAAGAACGGATGGCTTTTGTTTTCGAGTTACATCAAAACAACAAAATTAATTTTATCGAAAATTGGATTTACGTAAAAATTCGTGTTTTTCTTTATTTTTTTGTTTATTTATCCTAATTATAAAATTATATAGCTCATAAACTACAGGTTCGAATTTTGATTTGTATATATCGAAATACTTCAAAAAATATTATTCTTCAGAATATTAAATTTAAAATGTATGTTATCATCCAAAAAAGTAAAAACTTAAAAATTATAACGAAAATAATATTCAAAATTAATGTTTTTTTCGACTGAAAAATGTGTAAAAAAATACTTTCAAATGCGTTAATACATTTTAATATTATGAGTGTGTTTGTCAATCACGTGGGGTTTAATAAACCCCAACATACTGATATACAGTTTATATCATACCAATAAATCTGATTAAAATGTAACTGATCTTAAAACTGTTTTTCACTGCATATATTATTAAATATTCTAATTGATCTAATTAATTTAACTTAACCTTGAAGATTTATACTACAACCAATAGAGCTGAGGATGTTATTGCTTATTGGTACACTATAAATTACCGAAAATTAAAAAAATACCAGTATACGGGATTTTCAATGCTTTAGAATACCGTAATATTATGATTAGGTAATTTCTGTTGTTATAAAAAATACTGTGCCACGGTAAAACACAGTAGATAAGTTTAAACAGTTTAAATCATAAATGGACAATAGTCGGCTGTCCTGCTTTGTAAATTATATGCTGGGCCATAGCCCATAACTGTTAAAAGGTTGAGAAGTTGAAGAGAATAAGAATTAGAATATTTTTCATCTTAACTAGTAGAATCTTTATGTCTTTTAGAATAGGTTACATTATTTGCAGTTCTTCTTCCTATAATAATCCACGATATAGACATTTGTAGAAGTCCTAAAATAAAACGTATTTTGCTGATCTAATTTTTTTACAGGAGGTCACATTATATTTTAAATAGTGATTATTATTATTATTATTTTGTACTTTAATTTACACTATATCGTGTGGAATATTTCACGTACATGAGCAAAAATTATTTTCGTTCAGCCGAGCCTCGAGCAATGTTTAAATTATATTATTACTACTGCGAACTTAGATACTATTTTAATTCATGTTATCATAACATAATGAACACCATAGACATACTAATGTTTATAATAATCACGGATCAATGTATCAGGTATAAATACGACAAGAATGATTCTGTATATTTTATACACAGATTACAATATTATTGTATTGTATATTATGGCAAATATAATATTCTTATAATATAATATACTGTAATGAACAATGCAGTAATGTACCTATTTTGCCTAAACAATACGCCGGGCAACGCTTGTTGTTGGCCCGAAGTTTATTATACGATATTATTAATATGTTTAATAAACGTATCATTACGATTGATATTTTCAATGATTTTTGGAATTTTCTTTAACTTACATAGATGAATAGATAGGTATAAAATATTTTCAATTTTATATAGTTATTCAATTTTATTAAAAGTTATTTTCAGGCGATACAAATTTGAATTAAAAACGTTTATTGTTAATATGTATAATATATTGTGTTAAACAATTTTTTCGAGAAGCAGGCTTTGAACAAGTTCAAAATATTGTTGATCGCCGTATGCAAGTAAATAGGGGTACAGTTAAAAATGTATCGTGTTTCGATTCAATGTAAATATAAGAAACCCATTTTGTAATAAATCTTGAATATATTAAACTTGACAAAAAAATGTTTTTAAATTGAATTTTATTTCAATTTGTAAACTTGGCCAAGAATTTTTTTTGGTAAAAATGTTTGACGTGTAAAGTCGGCCCGAATAAAAATAAACATATCATTTTTTTTATAGTTTATAATATTTTTGAGAACCATTTAGAATTATTCAGAGGATATCACGAGGAGACTACTCTCATTAACTTCCAAAAATTATTTTCATTTTCATATTAGTATTTATGGTATAAAATTCGTTATAACATAAAAAATTTTGTAAAAATATAGATAAAATGTTTCAATGTTGGATCTAATTTGAGTATTCAGTACAAAAATATAAGTAAAATATATTTATGTAAAAATGTAAGTGTAAAAATATAAGTAAAATTGTAATGTAATAATGTAAGGTTATAATTCAACATATTCACTCACCGATATTTCCTTATTTTTATATTTTGTAAGTTTCAAAATTATCGGGCCAAGTTTACAACCAACCTTTTTTGTTATCATAAATATCTTGTTGCTTAATCTTTTCCAATTTATTGACAATGTCAAAATATCGTGTGTACCTATTTTATTTGCACAAGTTCAAATTGTATAAGTCACTCTCCCTAAAATTTGTCTAGGGTGTATTTGATACTTGAGAACTCAATACAAAATTTAATTTTGAATCAATGTATAATAATATAGATGTTATAATTTGTTATTTTATAAAATAAATATCTATATAACATTATAATATTATATGTAAAGATCTGTAATTGATTAAGGTTCTAAGTTATTTACTTTATTAATAGTAATAATATACTTAAACGTAATACAATATTCTGTCATTAATTGCCATTTACTGACCACGAAAAAAAGATAGTGATGAAAAATACGTGATAGTAAATATTATCGTAGACCACAGAAAACGTTCTCGTCAATGATCCAGTATATAATTGTCCTGGTGGGTATTGTTAAAGGCATTATCATATTATCGTATAACAATTAAATAATATTGGATACTGGGTGATTTAAACCTTTTGAAAACATTTTTCACTGGATTAAAGGTTATTAAAAAACTATTTATTAAGATTCTTTCAGATGAAAATTTAATAATTAGAGCAATTAAAATAAAAGTAAACTAAATTAAAAAAAAAAAAAGCACAAACAAAAATTATTCAGTTTGGTTTTAAACAATTTATTAAAACTGATACAACTGTGTAGCAATTTCTCAATGTCTGTAACAAAATAAATATTAAAGATTAATAATTATTTACAAACATAATATTATTTATAAATCACAGATTTTGAGCGGAGAAATTTTTCTTTTCCACTATCATCTTTTGGGACGATTAAAATTCTTAGAGTTTCAACTACAATAATAATTCTGGTAGAAAAATAAATGGTGTTTATATTTTAGAGGATCAAAAGCAAAAAATTCCTAGTACTTTTTTGATAATTAGTAAAAATTAGAAAAAAAAAGTTGAATTTTTATGCAAAACTTGTAGTAGTAGTTATTCAAAAGCCAATGACAGTAGATATTCAATATGTTCGCCATTTGTTTACATTATATATTAACGTTTTTTTTATACATGATAATATAAGTGTTAAAATATTTTGGCTCTTTTTTTTAAAATTTAATTTTATTAATATCGATAAAAGATTTTTCTCTGAGTTAAAAATCTTGAAAATTTTATATAAGAGAGTCCAGTATAATTTAAAAACGTTAAAAGGGCACATTTATTTTATAAGCGTTTGAAGAAGATTTTTTGTAAACAATTTAATTATTTTGTAGTAATTATTCAAAAAATTTTATGTAATAACCTCTAATATTTTAAATATTTAGGTTCATTTTTTTTTATTGAATATTTTTACATTTAACTATATTACTGTAGTAAAATAAATATAATATAAAAATATTTTTTCATACATTTTGACAAACTGTCTCCACTCAGAATTATTTTTTGTATGCAATGGTTATTACAATAATATCACATCCATTACAGTAATCTACTCAATTATGAGGTTAAATTTACTTATTCTATTCCTGGGAATAATATTTAACTAATCGTCCACAAAACAGTCATTAAATTAATAATTATTTTTATCAATGAGTTAGGGAATATGATTGTATACTAGTTCCATAAATGCATTAAAAATAATTTTATATTTATTATAATTAAATAATATGAATAATAAGAATACTTACTTTAAGAAACATATCCAAATTTACAACTTTTTTTTTAGTGAATCTAAACTTTTTATAGTAAACATTATTCATCTGCATTGTTAATAATATCAATTTTTTACACTTCATATTCATTTCGGTCCAATTACTGCTGTACAATGCAAATATTACTGAATCTTTCTTCAAAAAAAAAAAAAAAAGTAAAATATAAAGAATATTAAAAACCTTAATACAAAATCTATAAAAACATAAAAACCTATAATTATGTAATTCATTGAATCTGATATTTTTTATATAGCCTGTGTTCAACGGTGATAATTAATCGAATTTTATACTTAACTAACTACCTAATTACTGAATAATTAATATTTAATCTATAGGTATGTGTTAAATTTCTTTAAAACATATTTATTATGTTGGTATTACAATTGAACTATTCAATGCAAATTTCAACTCTATTAACTTAAAAACAAATTTCTGTATTAGACGTTATAAAAATCTTACTACGTACATTTCTGATCTACAACTATTATTATAATAAAAAAATAATTAATTTAAAATTACTTGACTGTGTAAATTTGCAAATAAATAACATGCCATGTATATCTGAAATGTAAATGAAGGAATAAGGGAAACCATTTTTATTGTTGTAACATCTGAAGTTACCAATCTATCGTCACCAAATAAATTCTGAAATAATTTTAGTCTAAATAAGTTTATTACATCATAACTTAATTTATAAATTTTAAGCACATGCAAGCTTCTTCAAATTTAATATTATATAATTTATTCTGTTTAGAAAATAATATACAATAGACAAAACGAAATGATTAATTATATTATACCTGAACTTCTTAAACAATACATTTTATTATCTTAATTAACTAAAATGAATAAAAAAAAAACGCGGTATTTAATTTATAAAACATAAATTAAAAAGCAAATATAAATGTTTGGATTTAAAATATATCATAATTTATTATAATATCATTCACAACATACACAATTCTGATTAAATCTAAGTATTAGGTAATTTTTTTTACCAATATGAAAAAAAACCAAATGATGATAAGCGACATCGATGAAATAACAAATTGTGACAACATTACTCGTTGAAATAGAGTTAATAATTCTTCAAATTTCCTATAAAAATAATAAACAATGGCAAAACCATGGTTAAGCAAAAGTGATTAGCTGTGATTAGCGTGGTTAATTAAAGCATTCATTATGTATTAAATATTATAATAATTATTAATTAAATGTTGGCATTCTTTAATTTAATTTTAAAACAAAGGAGCACAGCAAAGATTCCTCCATTGAAAACACTTTACACGGCAATGAAGTGGATTTTCAATTAAAATTCAATAAATACCGACAAGGTATTCAGATTATGAGCTTAAAATAAATTAAATACGAGATAATTTTACTTTTTTATGTAATCGTTAAATAAGTTTGGAAAATATTTTTTTAGTAGTTTTAAAATAATATCTACAATTATTGTAGATTTTTAATTTTATAAAATTCATTATGTATCCTTATAACCACGGTATCGTTGTAAATATTTAATAATAAATATTTATTTACTTCAGATTTTTTTATAGATGAAAAGTTATAATATATCTCGACGAAGAATATGAAAATAAAATTATTTCTTACTTCATAACTGCTTGGTGATCCATTATAATTGTTTTTAATTCATCATAATAGATTAAATCATAATCAATAGAAACCTTATTGTTTTCATCCATACAATCTACAAGTAAACAAAATAACTGTTATGTTCACTTAAACTCTTCAAATGTATTTTATAACTTAACGAGTTATTTTTTTTTTAATAACATTAATATATACATTTAATTAAAATCGCGTTAAGGTAATTTCTATTTGATATAAACCTCATGGATTTAAAATAAATTAAGTTTCGTAAAAATTATTTATGTTATAAAAATATAAATATTAATATTTTTTGAAAGAAATTATTGCCTACGTTAGAATATGTGATTACTAAATTGTAGATTGTAAAATTGATAAAAACTCTATTTCAATAGGGTTAAAATATAGATACATACATTTCTATAAAATTATTTTAAAAATAAAATAATATTTAACTGTAATCTTAACTTTCATTTTTCTACATTAACTTAACTTTATATGAGCTTGAAAAATGAGTTAACTTGCCGAGCTTTGAAAATTACTATGCGTCTATATGCGTATACATTTTTGAACACAATGCGTACAACGTAGGTATACAATATATATTATGCAATGTCCATACCCAAAATGCCGTACTCACCGACGGAAGAATTGGGGCCGCTTGGCGATTCATATCCGACCGATTCAAACGCAGAGCAAATCATTTGCATCTGACAGCACAGAGCAAAGCACAGCGTAACCAGAAGGATGTCGAATACGAGAAACAATATTGTCAGCAGTACGACGGAAAACGATTCGACGAAATAAAACGCGTAATAGTGCGCGTTGTACGTTTCGTCGGACACGATTAAATACAAGTTCAAAATATTCTGACGGTAATACCCGACGGATCCGTCGTGATTTTTCACCGGCAACACGTCTTTGCGGAACGCCAAGGAACTGCACAAGAAAAACGCCAGCGACGTCAAATACATGACGGTCAGCGTGTTCGTGAACCACACGGAAAGTTCTCGCCAGCGGTACAGTATGTGTCCGTACCGGACGCTGAACGACGTGAACCCGTACCGCGTGACCGACAGACAGTTCCACACGTCGTCCGACCGGTAGACGGCGATCCACATCTTGTAGAAGACGAACAACCCGGTCTGCGCTTTCCAGAAATAGTCTACGCTTATGATGGCCACGTTGTCCGTCCAATAATACACGCCGCTGACGTTCAACATCACCGAAACGGCGCACAAGTACAGCACGGCGAGTGCCACGACAATGTGATAGACGTTTTGACCGCGACACTTAACGGTTTCGGGATCCAAAATCTGATATAAACCAATACGCTTGACCAACCGAATGTTTAAAACGTGGTTATCCTCGTCCAGGATGACCATCGCGGTATATAAATATAATGTTAATATATTTTACTGACGATAGAACAGTCGTATTATGTAATACTAATATATATTGTATATTTTCGGTTATTTTCGGTTATTTGATTTGTTCACAAAACATATAGCGTCACTTGTATTGATTGAACGCGATGCAGTAGGTATACCTTTAAAAAAAAAATATGTTATTCTTGTTATATTATTTTCATAAACATTGTCGTGAAATGCTTACTCGGAATCGGTACGTGTAATATTGTCCACCCATCGCTGTTCATTTGAGTAGTAAGTCCTACCTATTCCTCGTGTGTGATGTGAACTATAAGGATATCCATTTTAATAGGCGACCCTTTAATAGAATACCATATTAATAATATATAAGCAAAACGATTGAACGTTTATAATAATTATGGCCATGTAATTAATCATGTATAATATTCTCCATATTCCTTTACCTTTTAATTTTCATTACCAACTGGCCATATCATTATTAGGTATATTATATACGATACCATCATATAGGCAACATCAACTTTTATAATATATATTATTGATTATGCAATATGCATTATTTATTCAAGATTGAACTAGTAGAATATTTTTTTAAAATTTTAAATTATTCTTAATTGTTGTAGACAAATTCCGTTACCTATAGTTAAAAGTCAATCTTTTTTTATTTTTAAATTTTAAAAGTTACACAAGTTAAATTTGAAAAAATAAGTTCCTACACACGATCTACACTGTGCGTTACAGAAGGTCTTGAAGTGAATCTTCATAGAGTAAGTCACTGTAACCAAATTCTATATTACCACACTACCACATGCATATTTTATATTGATTATTGATTACCTATTAGATACTAATTAAACTATATAATATATATAAATATATTAGTTATTAGAAATATTTTAATTGTATTTAATGTTAAAAAACACAAACCATTTCCTAAATAATAAACCAATTTATTTAATTTCAATATAATTTCAAAATATCATACGTTAATTTTCATTAATAATAACACTATAATTTATATTATAAGATATAAAATATAATCTAAAATGTTATAATATATTGCGAACCTAAATTGGTATCTAATCAATATTTTCAAGATAATTTAGAAATAGTAAGATCTTAAAAACCCATGTCCACGTGCATAATATTTTAGTTTTAAAATAATAAATACATATAATTAAATTTGATAAAACACTGGTCTAAAATCGCTTATTGTTACCTGACTTGACTTTGTGGTAGACAACCTCATTGGATGAAAATGCATGACAGTTTAAGACAAGATCCCATATAAGTATTTCTTATAACTGTATAATAAACATACACTATTAAATATTATACATGAGCACATTTTTACTACTGATGTAAAATAAAATATATCTACTTTAAATATATTATAGCAGGTAGATATACGCTAAGCTTTTAATTAAATTCTCTTAATAATATTATAGACGATAATAGTGCTCAAACAGACACAGATCTAGGGGGTGGTAAGGGGCTTACCCCCCTCCACTTTTGAAATTGTATTTTATTTATATAACCAATAGTTCATACGTGATACGTATTAAAATTTAAAATCTATACATTTGAGATTTAAATAAAAAATTTAATTTGTTAATATTATCATAAAATCTTATTAATAATGTTATTTATAAATAGAGCGCGGATTTATATGCCCTAAAAACCTACCAAATATGCGTTAAAAAATCTTAAATATGCATTAATATATGCACTAAAATGTTTAAATATGCATGCATAAAAATAATATGCACCAAAAATTACATGTATTTTCCATAAAATAATAATAATTTATTATTATAATAATTAATTTAAATTATTACATTTGTTGTAAAAATAATTTTTTTTAATTTCTTGATTCCTTAAATTATAATCTATTATGTAATAAAATTATAATTGTATTTATTCTGAAAATATGTAGACCTCTCATTTCACTGTTTTCGATTTTTAGATCCACATCTATACACAAACACACCTTTACACCTTTAAAATAAATTTATTATACTCTTGTGTCTTTGAAATAACTATCTAGATTGATATACCTACATTATTTACATATAACTAAAATTATTTAAAACACTTGTTTATAGTTAGATAATTTTTCAACGACGATTATTTTTCTCAATAAAACCATTGTGTTATGACGTTATGTATAATATAAGTACAATTTACATTTATAAATGTATGCATACGTGGAAATAAATAATTACATAATATTTAAATATTCACACCAAATTATTATTTGTTATACAGATTTTTTTTTTTAAAGGTAACACAAAATATATTAGCCTAGTGACTTCAGGTTAATAGGGGTTTTTACAAATTCATACGAACTCGTTGCTTTTTTTTGCTCACATTGAAGAATTTGCTTATATATTTGGTATTAATGGGGGAGGACTCGCAACACGTTCGTGCGTTATTCATTATACGAAATCGTTGCTCCACGGTAAAATAATACTCAAACGCTCAGTGGTTTATTTTTATATATATACATATATATATCATAACAAAATATAATATAACTTATAAATAATAATAATATACTTGTGCAACAGGATTTATAATAGGTAATATTATATATACACAGCTAGCATAAAAGGGATTCGGTTTTTTTGATGATGTTATATACACCAAAAGCCATCCTTTCCCGCCGTATTAAGCCGATGAAGGCCACACAACATTTTTTTCTTGTGTGTTTTCTCGACCTACTATTATATTTGATAATTAATTATTATTAATAATTAAAGGTTTAAAATAATTATTAACAAGAAATTATATACTATGTCATTGCCCTTTTGTCTTAAATTCTTAGAACTATAAACCTATATCGTGTTCAGAGCTATCATATTATGCAACTACAACTTTAGTAATTATATACAATACCTATGTATTGTGTGTTATTAATGACGAAGGACTTCTTCTTTTAAATTGTAGACATATTTTTTTTTTTTTAAAAAAGGTGCACTTGGACAGGTAAGGAATATATAATATTTATACGCGTCCCGGTCACTGATATAAAATGCGCGCCTACGGCACCAACTAGAATGTGTGTGTGTGTGTGTGTGTGTGTGAGTTCGGTTAACAGTAGTTGAATAATGAACCATGCAAATTAAGATATGCTATAATATGTGTATAATGTATATATGAAATGTAAAGTCTGTATTTACAAACTATAAAAAGTAGCAAATATTATTTGTTAAAAATGGGTTTGTATTTTTGGGTTAAATCTAAATAAATGATAACCTTTAATATTGACAATAACAATATACGGCCCTTCTAGTCCAACTTCAATATAAAAGAAAAAATAATAAAGAAAAATGTAATGCAACTATTTTAGCTGGTAACAATAATAATAATAATAATAATAATAATAAATGTCAAAATAAATAGTTAAGCGTGTGAAATAAATTTAATGAAATAAAAAGAACAGAAAAATAGAATAAACCATAGACACTGAACCGTACAGATAAAGTTGTATTAAATCGCCTTAGAATTGGTCATACGCATTGTACACTCGTTCATCTTATGAAAAAAAGCACCATGAATATGCCAAGTATGCGGCTATTCTACATATATTAAACATATATTCATGAAATGTCGAGACACAAAAAGCCTGATAAATATACGACATACCTGAACACCTGAACTAATTCAATTTTCCAGACGAAGATACTATGAAAAAAATATAATATTTTTACCAATAATATTAACCTGTACAAATTTAGTTTAAATTTAATTAAAGTAAAAATGTCTTTTTAAAAAACTTGTTCCACAAACCAAATGTCCTAATGCTATACATTAGGTGTCGAGTGGATCCTTGTATTAAATTTGAATTCAATATAATTGTATACAAAAAACGATTCTGAATGGAGACAGTCTATCAATCTATTACCAAGCATATTTATTTTAATGATATTATTACTAAAGTAATTTATTTTAGTTTTAGTTTACATTAGGTAGATTCAATTTTTCCCAAAAATACTGCGTTTATTATATTATTAATATTTAATTATTATAATAATATATATTTATACCATATTATATATTGTTATTAATTTTTGAGTTAATTTACTTTTAACTAAAAATACCGTAAAACAATGTGAATAGAATCATAAACCATAGTATTATTAAGATAATATCTTAAAATCATTCGATATATTTTAAAAACGTCATTGTCTACAGTGCCTTAATAAGTTCTTAATACATATATACATACAAGTTTAAAGTCCACGAACAATCTTTTTGAGTTTTAACAAAATAATTAACATCGTTGTCCTAGGTTAAATTTGTTATTACTTCCACATTTAAATTAAAAATATATAGAAAAAAAATTTGTGTTTATATATTTTTTAGATTTTTTAACCATACTAAGAACTATTTATGAGGAACATTTTATTACATTTTCATATTAAAGCTATAAACATTATAAAGATTTAATTACAAAATACTTTTAATTTAAAAATGTTTATAATTTTGAAAATGCTGCAAACATTTTAACTTTAAATTAATATAAAAAAACAGTGCTATGTACTTTTATAATTTTTATATAAAAACAAAAACAACTTATGTGGGATTTTTAATCAACTTATAAATAAAAAATATATAAAATTTATCAAGCCTATAAATACTATAAAAAAATATTTTGAAAATTTATCTATGTATAGAAAATGATAATGATAATATTTAATTAAACTTCCAAATATTTACAAATCTTGATTTTCTAATAATTATAACAAAAATACTAAATCAATTTCGTAGAAAATAGATTTTGCGTAACAATTTCCAGTTTTTCTTCATTTTTTGTTTTTAGTTTTGAATAATATTAGAAATTTTTAATTTTGATCTTTTTAAAGTACCAATTAAATCTAATTTATAGTCCAAAACTATATTGAGAGTTGAAAATCGAAGTATTTTATTGTGTAAAAAAAAACATATATCGTTGAAAAATCAATACATTCTTCGCTCAGCTCAGAATCTAAAATTATAATGGAACAGTATTAAGAATTCACAATATGTCGGGTCGTATATTGGCCAGCAATTATCTTTAGGTATCATTACATAGTAAAAATTAACAATTATGTCTAGAACAGTCGGATATATAATGAATAAAATCTCAATAATATTATAATAGAATATAATAATAATCATAGACCATAGCGATTAGCGCACAGTGCACACGTATAAAATAAATGAGCCGTGATGATTTGCGCACATTTAAAATAATAAAATATTATAGGGTGGCATCCTTTGTTATCAAAACGGTATTAGAGATGAATATTAATACAATAATTTTATTATTGTCACACAGCATATAGGACATTCAATATGAAAATAGTTTATAATACCTAAGTTAAAAAAGTAGTAATAATAATTCGTAATTAATACTTTTAATAAAAAGTAGTAATAATAATAATAATTCGTGAGTGGCAATTATACACTTTCTAGTCTCTGATATTGATTTCACCGTATTATTATAAATTATTAACGACATCCAAATTATTGTGTGCCGCAAACAATACCTAACCCCGTGTCGATGTTCACGTGTCTTAGTATCTAATAATAAATTACTAGTTGTGTGACCATAATAATAGTCATATTTTTGTCAAGTTTTCCAATCGTATTATTTAAACTAGAAGTCTGTTAGAGTCTTAAAATAATCACTGTAAAACGATATAAGCAGACAATGTGTTGATGCATGTCATATTATGATGTGATTCTATCATAAATAGTATAAACTTTTTCTATGTTATCAATAGTCAAACTTTGAAAAACAACACTATAAACGACACTACAGCAGACGTTGTCTACTAACATGTTAATAAAACTTTCAGTATGTCTTAAGAAAAGTTCATAAATTATTAATGGATTTTATGTAAGTTATTATAATGAAAATACAAAAACCACTGCTAATGTTTGAGTTTCATTTAGAGGCACATAATATATAATACCTCCAGACACTTTGTTGTAAAATACATTTTTTGCTTTTCCATATTATAGTCGTGCAACTCACATTATATAAAATCTTAATTACTAAAATATAATATGTTTTATTATTATGTATAAATTGCACTATTGTGTAATATACGAGAATAATGGAAATAGCATTGTGTGTGAAAAAGAAGAGTTTCATCACCTTGTGAATTATGTGTTCAAGATTATACGATTTTATCACTATTATTTTGGTCGGTTCGAGGGCATAAAATAATATTACGCGCACCCAGTTACCAAACGCTTCGTACACCCATCTAATACCTATGAATATCCAATGAGCTACTGGCAACCCTTTGTTTTTTAGTGGTGTATAATAGCTAAACTAGATGTATTTCGAAAGGTTGGTGAACTATGAAGTTAATACACGCAACCAAACAGAAAGATGATACAAAATGATGGGACTAAGAGTTGTAATTTAAAAATTATAAACTATATCAATACTATAAATTCAAATCATTCTCATTTCTCAGTAATATAGAGAAAATTATCCACTGATAGCCAGTTTTGGCATACCAATCTTAAAATAAAAATAATTGTAACTACTCACACTAAGTACACAGAATAACAAAAGTGTATTAATTTTATATTCAAACGCGTGTTTAAGGCTATCGGAGTCAGTTATTAGTTAAAAGAAATAAATTCAAGCAATTTATAGTTACGTTAAGCGGGCGTTTATTTGATAAGCCGTTGATACCGAAAATCAAAACATTTAAAACCAAATAAATTTGACGATGATTAAAAATGACTTTACAGTAAAAATGATCATGTCCATAGTACAATAGTATTGCCAGATTTTGAATTTTATTATTAATCAAAAAAGAAAAATTTAATTCACGGGTTTAATTTGGAGTTTGAATTAACCTTTTGATAATTTTTGAAAGTTTTCTGATGTTTGTTTTAAATACACTTATAGTGTTAATAAACTTTTTAACTTTACACTCTGTAAACTAAGAAGTTATTTAATATTTACCCGACAACGTTGTCTTACGATGATATATGTATAACAATGAATGAGTTTTAAGTGTTGATTGTGAAGTTAGCTCTACAAACATTTTGGTTGAAAAACTTATAAACTTGTTTCCAACAAATGTCCAACAATATCCAACAATTGCGTATGACTATTGTTGGTTAAGTTATAAGACCTTGTTTTACATATGTATAGTTCTGATTGTTCTATACATTTAGTTGGTATTACAAACTTTAAAGTTAAATGATTTTTAAAAAAGCATCAAACAAATTCCAACGTACGTCCAACAACATTTAACAAGTCCGAGAATATTTTGTGAAATTATTTTAGGTTGATGTTGGTTTTAGCGTAGAATTAATATTATTGTTTATCCATAATAATTGTATCAGCTACTTGTTTTATAAATATGTTTTTGTATTTAATTAACACCTAAACACATTATATGATCTTAAGACATAGTGTTTTTAGGTTGAAAAATAACGTCAATAAACAAGAATGAAAAAAAATATATATTTAGTAATATAGTATCGAATCATTTATTAAACATTTATAAATAAGTAACCAGGATTCCCTTAAAGGAAAAATAGGTTGACCCAACTCTCATATTTTATTTATGTCTTGTCAATAATAATAGGTTTTGACTTAAAAAAATTTAGAAAAAACGTCTTCCACAAATGCAAATGTCTCTGTACTGTTTAAATAATGAGTTTAGTACACTTTCTGGGGCCTTGAAATTGACAAAAAAAAAATTAGCTTGCGTATCTGGAACACCGGATTAAAATATCTAAAAATGTTATAAATTATACTTACCTAGATAATACTATTTTTTATAAAGAATGATTTACCAGTCGTACTCACTCCTATTTTTAATTTAGTAACAAATATATTCAAATTTTTTAAATATATGTAAAATCTTTATTTTCAAAGTCTTGGGATTTTTTATACTACTTAAAGAGTTTCTAGTGATAAATGTGATGATTCGTGTACATGCAATAGTTACGATAAAATAACAGTACTGTTAATACTTAACGATGAAATGCAATTGAGTGTCCTTTAAAAAATAGTTATGTTAATAAAAATACTAAATAAAATGGATAAGTGTTGCGTTTTAAAAGACCGCGTTTTCATATAGGTACACGTGCAAGTATAATAAAAAGTAAAAATACGTCAATAAAGCGATTCACGCGATATTATGTTGTTAATAATATTTTTTACCATTATTATGATGTCGAAACAATACATAAAAAGGTTGACTCCTGTAAAACCTAGCGAACGTGCTCACAATATATTGGAAACTAAACTAAGTAATAAAGTTAAAATAATTAATAATACCTTAAATGTTTTTCACGTGTAATATTGGTGGTAGTGACGGCTGCTGCGTTAGTAATATTCGACAGTTCAATCTAAATTTAATGTTCATAATAAATAATAATTAATAATTATAGCAATAATAAAATAATACTACTACTAATAGGTATATGTTTTACATATAATTATTACCTACCAAATAATATTGAACAACACTTTTTACATGAGGAAATCATTACCACTGTGGTTCATGAACCGTTTAATTATTATTAAACTCTCTGAAATCATAAAAATCTTCGTCACCTGCAGATACTTTAAATTTAATATCGAGAAATTATGTCATTTATGCTTTTACAACAGTAATATTTTTTTACGTTTAAACTTTAGTTAATAATTATTTCGTAGAATCTAAACTATAACGGTTGTAAATAAATGGCTATAAGTGGTTTATACGCAGCTATTATTAAATCATTTTATACTGATTGCAGTAGCTATAACCATAGGTTTTAATACTGCGATACACCAAGTCTCTGTCTTCTTTCTTCGGTATTGTTTTAATAATTAATTTGTTTCTATGATTCATTCAATTTTATCATGATGTCAATGTCATACAAATTTATTTTACAAGTTATTAATATTAAAACAGTGCAATAAATATGGATTGACATAAATTTAAATTTAAATTTAAATAAAACTTAGTCTACTGTATAATCTACAATAAGCAATCATGTAATATGTCAAATGTGAGTTGCTATTAATATATTATTAATATATATAAGAAATAATGATATAGAAATGATAAGCAAATATACAGGATTTAAATCCATATTCAAAATGTAACTAGAAAATATAAATATGTTTAACAAAGTTTTAAGGAATTTATTATGTCTATGAATAATATAAATCAGGTGTATGTGGTATCTGTAGTAAAAGTAGTCTTATAGGAGGTGCAATATTATGGAAGTTGGTTTTATTTAATTCTGAGATGTGGTCGTCACAGGTTAAACGTTTGTCTAGGTAAGTCCAAGATATTTTACCTAATTTATTTTCTTTTGAACTTCTGCGGACTCATTTTAATTACCTATTCTACAACACAATATTGGTTTATTTGACATTAAATAGAGTGCTACGCAGAGTTCGGCAAAATGTTTTATTCATTATATTTAAATATTAAATTTTATAACAGATTTGAAATTGCTATTTCAAATAGTGAATGATATAAAATATTTCATACATTTTTTTTAAAGTGTTTAAATTATAAAATATAAAATACAATATAAATACAAGTATAGCAAATTATATTATGTCATCTATATTGGCAATACAATTTAGCTCATATATACGACTTTAATAATGTAGACACAGAACACTTGAAACGTCAGAATAATTTAGGTTATTAAGAAATCAAAGGTAACTATTTACAATAAATATAGACTTATGATATTTATTTATAAATACATTGCAAAATGTAAATGTAATCTCAGTAAAATCAATAAGCAGAAGGTTACTTTGTAATTATTATAATCAATATCTAAACTATATTGAACCCTAAATTACACGCATTAAAAATATTCACGAGATTCTACACACACGGTTTTTTGACGGCGTATTGAAATATATCATTATTAAAACTCAATAAATTGAAATAATCATTATTTTATTTCTCTTAAATAAATAAAAATTTAAAATTGTCAAATACTTTTATTGATACTTAATATAAACAATTAAACTTTCATATGAATGTAATTACATATAAGGTTATATCACAGTATGACACGCTCATAGTCTTTATAGGCCGGTTTTTAATAGATAATGAACTTTTCAACCTTTTTAAAGTACAGGCATTACATTTTATACAATTGGGAGTTGTATCTAATTTAAGTTTATCATTTAATTAGAAGGTACCTAGGTTGGTTTGGATTAATATTTTGTATTTTTAAAGCAATGGACGAAATTCTAAAAACTCGGTCTTTCTGACCGTGAAGCGTGTGCTCTAGGGTTAAAAAAAAATGTTAATTAGTAACGTAACTATAGTCAATAATCAATATATATGTATACATTAGTAAAAAAATAATATTAAATAAAAGGGGTTAAAAATCATTATACTAGCTGGTCGATAAGAATGATGAACGTACTCGCTGGCTACTCGTAATAAACAATTTTTATTTTTGTTATGACTCAAAATTGACTGAGATGCTTGATGAAATCATAGCTGAGTTAGCTGACCACCGTCAAGGTGAAGTAGTAACTTCGATAAAATTGTATATTATATTTCGTTACAGTCATAAGAAGTATCAAATATTTTATTCTGCAATACGTGCTTAATCTATCGAGTATTTCATAAAAAATGTCTTTGATAAATACTCAATACATTAAAATAATACTTTTGAAACATATCTATACAATATGTAACTATATTATGTGTCTCATAGTATTATACATTATATGTATATCATACATGTTTTACATATTTAGTTTAATAGTTACCTCTAGCATGTGGCTAATCAAATATAATATTAAGAATTATATAAATATAATATAATAATAATAAATTACAATAAAAAATTCTTAACAGCAAGTAATTTACATGATTAATTACTAATAATATGATATTACTTTTAAAAAGATATTATTTTTAAAAGGAAACAAACCTTATAAAAACAAAATAAATGATTAAGCAAATTATTATAAATTCTATTGCTCGTAAAATAAAGTATTCTTGCATAATACTCGTATTGTATATATATATATATATATATATATACACTTCTCAAATAGTTAATAATATAAATAATTGAATAATTCAGTGGTCACTTGGAGATAACTGTCAAAAGTATAAAAATAAATAAACTTAAAAATAATGATGAGACAAACACGATTACCGCTATTATTAAAGTTGTATTCATTATTAACAAATAAATACAAATAATGAATATTTTAATAGATTTTAACCATTAACATTAATTTTTTGTATATGTTTTTTTTTTAAATTAAAAAAGCTAAAATTTTAACTAAATTGAATATTTTAATGATTATATGGTTATAGTTATATATTTATTTGTAATTAATTAAAAAATTATTATTTGAAGAATCCATTTCACGTATTACCTATAATTATTATAATATATATACTATACGCAGTACGCACTAAAATATTAAAATTTCAAGCTAATTATTATGCGACAAACCTATTCACATATTGATCTACGGAGTATGTTGTTGAGTTATAAGTTAATAATAACTAGTTATAATACAATAATTACTATATTTATGTAACTAATTACTATAGTAGTATAGAAAATAAAAATACCTATTATATTATTTATATTCGGGGTAGACCATAATATCTGCTGATTGCTATGGGGAAATTGCAGAATTATCATTGTATACCTAAAAACAATTAATCATGATAATTATTTCAGACGAGTCTTATGTGGAGCTCATTTCTCAATGATGAATTTATTTTATATCTACCTAACGTGTAAAAAATGTTACAGCTTTATGAAAAATAAAGAACATTGAGTTACGATTTTTTTTTTTTGATTTTATTCAGCGAAGACAGAATAATAGTTACAAATAAATCATATAAATATATTGTTATTTGTTATGATATACATATTCTAAGTCAAATCCTCAGTGAACAATAAAACGACTTATCACATTCAAAAACGATTTGGTTGTTTTAAATTCTCGAGAGTTTTTGTAGTATAAATTCAAATGCACGAGTTTTATGTGGTTACCTTTAACGAGCGGCAATGTAAGCGATGGCTTAAAAATCACATACACGAGAAATGCAAAACAAATAGCAGAGTTTTTTAGACAAAGAATGATCGGATTTTACGGTGTATATTATATATATTGTTGCATTGTTGTCAAGTATTAAAATCATCGGGTAATATAATATCATAGTGTGTGTTCATTGAGTACACACTTATCTATTATTCTTTGAGCAATCTAAAATTAAACCAAAATGTATCAAGACGTAATTTAAGTTAGTAGAGTAACCCGACATTCAAATAAAAAGGACAAATTTTGCTTAAAAAACTTCAGTTATATGAAAATTGGTTATGGTGATGTATGATGGTTGCAATAAATTAGAAATACTTTTTAATAATTAATCGATTTCGATGTAGTTATACCAAGCCACATTTAAAGACGACATGCCAATCTAATCAAATTCATATTAAAAATATGTATAGACAAATTATAAATTAAGAATATTGTCTGATTAAGAATATAACTATAGATAGAATTAATATATATTTTATTTATTTTAGCTTATAAAATTGTATACGTATATACTCGTACATATAAATATGATATCATTACGTAAGATTTAAAATAGCCTTATTAATGTATATAAATTTCAACGAAATTAAAATTTTAAGAGTTAATGGAAAACAAATGTTATTTAACTGATGAAAAAATGTTAGCTGTACAAAATTATTAAAACACTTAAACTAATAGTCAAAATAATGACTTATAAATTTAATTGTATAAAAAATCACACATAATACATACCTAAGTATAGGTAATTATAAACTATAATTATACAGGTACAAAAATAAATAGTTATAAACATATGTGTTCAATTTCCTAATATTACCTACATAATTTAATGTTTGCAATAATTGTATTATACATTATATCATTTAACGAAATAAAAAAATACAAATAGAAATGCAATCAATTATTGGATTATTTAACTAGGTCTTTCTGCCATTATATGAGGGCAAGACTATAAATTATGTATAAAAATATGTACCTATATAAAATATTAAAAACAGCGCATTTCATTCTGCATTATCTACAACCAATAAATTCCTGGAATCACCCAGAATTTAATAAAGAAAGTTGTTATTTATAGCAGTAAAACGGGGGAAAATATAATAAATTTAAAGAGTATAACCCTTAATTAAAAATAGTTTAAAAATCCACAAAATTTTAGTACTAAATGTTAATTTGTACAACTTTTTATTAAATTAGGCCAACGATATTACTGCAATAGCTAGTAATGATATATATTTTTATAACATAGAAAATAGTTTTTCTAACTTTTTTGGGAGTGAAAAATGCTACAAAGTGATGTTCAGCCAATTCTAAATAATTTGCAGCTGGTAGAATATTGCCAAACACAGCGCCATCGAAACAATATTATTTTAAATGAAAATTTAAAAACTTCAATCAAGTACGAAATATATTAATACATTATTGAAATACTTATTCGTTTTATACTTCACAAGACACCAATAAATTTATATTGACAACGTTCGGGAAGTATCTAATTGCAGTAGGATGTCATCCGATCGTGATTTTTCATCGAAATGCTTATGCCACCATGTGAAACCGAGTGTGCTATTAAGCTGGTTATACACTACGCATTTTAGACGCTATCGTATCCGTTTTAAGGTTACAGAAAATAACGGCTTAGGTTAGGCTGAAAATATTAAATTGTACATATAGTACATTATATGTTCTATACGTACCTAAATTATAAATAGTTAGTAAAGTTAGTTACGTGTATATACATTATACATTATACCTACCTATATTTTTCACAATTGTAACAATTTTTTTGGTTGATAACGCAGAATTCCTATTTAATTATATAAAAATGTATTTAAAAATCATTGTTCATCTGAGGAAAAATTAAAATGTTTTATATTTGTTAAAACTATGATATTATAAATATATTATTTAGTCTATTGAATACCTAATTATTAATTTAGAATTATTAAATTATATTTTAAAAATGAATTATTAAATCATTAAACAAGTTCAAGTCTTTCTCTCTCTCTCTCTCTCACTATAAATAAATATTTCATTTCGAGCCCAAAAATAAATTTTAAAACTTTAGTGTTAAAGTATGACTACAGTATAATTTAATTATATGGTAATCGTAAGTTATGAGCTTATGACATCGAAGTCGTTACGGTTTTGATCAACAATTTGATATATAAATAGTAAATAAATATAAAAATATAAATTGATAAGGTTTTTCAGCATATATTCCTCGTTAAGAATTCATTTTTCGTAGCAATTGTTTATAATATTGATGGAAAAGTACGTATAAACCTAGTTAATTTGTATCTATTCGTCTTTTTTCAATAAATATATCTGGTGTTAAGTAAATTAAATAACCTTTAATGTTACATTGCTAACCTGAATACCTGATTAAAGCAAATTTAATATAGTATCATCCTAACACTTCCCGGTAACTCACTATGAAAAATCACACCCATACCTAATAATACATGCATAATAATATGTTTACCTACAACATTTTAAAAACAAAAAAATGTTATTTAATAAGACATCAGTATAATTTTTAAATGTAGTAATTTAATCATTTAATTTTTTGAAATTATGAATATAACTCAATAATTTACAATTTATATACAGGTATAATGTATAAAAGATTTCCAAGTTTATCATTCGCAAACGTCAAAATATTTGTTTAACTTTTAACCTAATGTTATGAGTATTGTAATATCGCATCATGGATTCGAGCTTTTTACTATGATTATATCGTATATTTTCATGTTTAGCTTCCTCAAGTATATAAATGTTATGTGTGCCTCTACTACCTACCATGGTCTATGACCTATGCGTAAACGTAATTTATTTTGTATATACCATTAAATATTTACTACGAATAATTTGGGTATAAGTATAATAACTAAATATAGCCATAGGTGCCTAACATCCATTTGAGGTATAAAAAAAATTATTTTATTAATTCTAATCAATTTATACATTTTAGTCTGCTGAACCCAATTTAGATTGTAAATATAAATTGAATAAATACTGACAAATGAACTATACAATATCATAAATTATGATGCATAGTAAATGCATTGGTGTATAACATACTTATATCTATATTCAGTGAAAAATAATTAATAATGGTTTAGTCTAGGAAAATCATTCATTTGACATGAGTAAATTAATATACCATACGCATATTAAGGCTTCTGAAATTGAAAATTTCACTTGTCATAAAATATTTTAATGAAATCTTAATAAATATACAGGTATATTTTTTATATACATACCTTAATATAGATATTATTAGTATATTAGTTATTAATTATATGTCATAATAAACCGTAATGATTTATTAACGTTGACAACTTTGTAATGATATTTCATATACATATATTTTATTATATTCATATTTTATTACAGCTAGTATTTATATTTTACTATGATTAATTATTTATTAAATACTTATATATATAATATATAATATATCCTAGATGGCTTGAAACATGAGTCGTTTAACATTCATTCTGTACTATCATGGCTATAGAATTTACTATATTTTGAATATTTGACAACATTTATAATAATTATAATTATTATTATTCTTCGACCTGCTACATAATTGTGTGTCTCGTTTCATCGCTTGATCCGTGCGTATTGCTATCAGATCATCGGTAAAGTAAAATATATTATATTAATATTTTAATTCAATATATTCGTTAAATATTGTACTTGACATAACTAAATGTCTAATATTAGTAACATCGAAATTCTCTCATATCTCCCCGGTTGGTATTAATCAGCCACTGTTTCACCTATCTATACACTACACATATTCAAGGACATACTCAGTACTCTGAAAAATGTATAAGTTATTTATCGTAATTATTATAAACATATTATATATATAAGTACCGTTACTGTATACATTCATTAATATATTTTTAAAAGCCGTATGGCATTTTTATTAGTAAAAATAAAATTAAATAAATAAAATAAAAATACGTCGTATTTTGTTAGAAGTTGTGAATTGTTTTGTAAAAAATAAAAGGTAGTAACGCGTGAAATATTATATATAAATAAATATAAATAATACATATATTATAATAAGTATGTATATACCAATAACATTTTTTAAAGAAGTTGGAAAACTGCTGTTGACAGTGTCTTTAACAGGCACGCGACACGGTTCGACTGGTACAAAAGGATTTAATTTAAAAATATAAAATGTTTTGAATCGCATTATTGTATTGCATAATAGGTACATCCCAAACACACGTCATGTCACTAGGAAATGGGTATAATATGATTATCATACAAATGCGCAAGTTTCTGACAGATTTATCTCGACTGGACGTACCTACCTATATTATGTAAAAAAACGTGAATCTGAAGGTCAAACAATGAGTGCACAATACAAACAATGAATAGTACTAACAATGAGAATATTAGTGATTCTATGAAGAGGTTTGTCCATCAATAATCTTCCATTGAGAATTATTGTTTTAAAAACCGCTTTTTAGAATCATTAAATTTATTAAAATATTGTTTAGCTTTGAAAAAATATGTAGGTACCTCTACAACTTATACTAAATTTAAATTTAACTTGTTCTTAAGATGTCGGGCTTAGAATTAATTGGTTATTTTAAATACGAGTTAAAATATACAAAGAAGAAAAAAATAAGCTTGGGAATCCTATAGTAAAAATAAAAATATTAGAAATAAATGGGGAATTTAATTATGATAAGTAGGTAATGTATATTTGAAAAACACTACTAAATACGTAAAATAGAAAGGTTCTTCTTAATTTCATATTCATAAAATATGAATCATAGATCTATTTATACACCTATTTTTAAAATACGAAAATTTAATATAATTCTTGGGAATCGCCAAAAATATTTATTTTAAAATATAATACAGTTATTTTGAAAATATTTATACACAAATGTAATCAAAACATTTTCAAAATATTACATACCAAATATTATTTTCAATTTTCCATCCTATATTTTGAACATATTTAAGCTATCGATTTCTATAATATTATTAAAATTATTAAATATGAAATAGAATTCATTCAAAAACGACAAGATTTATTTCATACATTGTTAGAAAATTATATTAAAAATTTATCAGATCTATCCATCATATCTGCAGGAAACTGAAATTCTACTTGTTTTTACTTGAAATAATTAATCATACTTAATATCATATAATGTTAACAATTTTTTTCAGTTTAAGTAGCAACATTTTTTTTTTTTTTTTTTTGGTAATGTCTCTGTTACACTCTGTATATGAGTAATTAAATAATAATTGTACACCGACAAGGCTACAACTGATTTTTTCAGTTATTATAATAAGTAGAATAATATTATTTAAATTATTTTAAAAAAAATTACTAAGAAAAAAATATCTAAAAAAAAAAAATACAAACACAATTAGTCCTTCAAAAAAACATTTTATTCCTATGAAATTAATTATTTTTATTAGAATAATCACTAATTTAAATATAGTTATTCAAAAATAATAAATTACTAACTCTTATAGTTGTGTATGAAAAATAAATAAAAATAATAAATATATTAAGTAAGTACATATTATTGTGTAAAATTATTATTGTATTTACTTATTAACTGAATACAATGTTATGGTTACGTAGTTTTGATAACAATTATAGTCATAGCTCGATTTATTGATTGAAATTTAAATCATATAATAGTTACTAAACAATTTAATATTTCTAAATCTTTACGTATAATATGTGTTCCCAAAATTTTAAAATTCTATAATTTATAACTGGCGGAAAAACGAATGACGTTTTTTCTAATTTGACGGATACCGGTGACGTCCATGTACAATATACCTACACGCAGTATACATATTTACAGACGTACGTATTTTAATGTACTACTTATATTAACATTAACTCTTAAAGTTATATTTTTTTTACATTTTTAAGTTTTTTTTACATAACTTCTCATAGTTTCCCGATTTTGTTTATAATATTATAGTCTCATTTAATGTAAAAAAATACTACGTTACATCACGACATTGTTTTTGCTATCTGCGATAAGTGCAAGTATCGGCGCTCTGTCTGCGGTGGTGTTATTGTTATAGTTATTATTACGAATAAAAATAATAATTATAGCTTATAAATAAATTCCTCCTATACAGGCCATATTCGCCCGTATAAATCTACAAGTACATTTCGTATGGCAAATATTAATACAATTCCATGAGCATGTAAGCTTATTTTAACTTTGCCATCAAAAACCAGTGCACAATGCCAACTTCTTACTTTCCCCGTAACATATAAAACTGTTGGTGTCCGTGTATATTGTGTATACTTACTAAGTCAGCGCGCAGTCTTCTAGTCAAATATAAAACTGTTGTCTGAATAAATTATCCACAAAACTAAATACATAACTTGTGAATAATATAACATATATTTTAATATAATAATATTTTATGTAGCTATTATAGATCTAGCGCGATGCTAGAGTGTAGCGACTAGCGACTATTACGCGATACCGAGTGTTTGATTTCTATTTATTTCAATTATATCAATCAACGAAGTTTCGTATGCACAATTTTGTTTACGTTTTGTACGCTGAACCTATTTTGAAAGAAAGCACAATTACTTATAAATGTTCGTTACATAATGACAATATATAAATAATATTACTGCCGTACACTATAGACCAGTGGTTGGCAACCTTTTTAGATTCCTGGGCCACGTTCACAAATTAAAAAGAGTTCGCAGGTCTGACAAAAAATAAGTAATTTGTAATTTGCGTTATGTCACTACCAAACACTGCATTTTACACGATTGCCTATATATCTATTATTATTACACCAACCTGGCTGGCGGC
This sequence comes from Rhopalosiphum padi, assembly GCF_020882245.1. Lineage (NCBI taxonomy): Eukaryota > Metazoa > Arthropoda > Insecta > Hemiptera > Aphididae > Rhopalosiphum > Rhopalosiphum padi. The sequence goes on along the minus strand of NC_083597.1, from coordinate 24,613,985 downwards.
TGCTACCAGCAATAATGTAAGTTTCAATAAATTTGAATTTCCCAAAATATGGTATACCTACATGTTACAAAATAGTTATTTTTTCAATAGTTATAATTGATTTTAAGCGATTTAAATCTTCAAACAACACATTATTATTTAACATTCTTCTTCGAAAGACTTTCAACTAGAAATATCCGTTCAACTGGCTATATATGTGCTTGGCAAATGTGGTATACTTACACCAAATGTCGGGTTAAATCAGCTGCAGATCGTAGTCTGTTGAAACACATCGATTAGATATTATAATATTGTATAATATCATCATTATCGTGTTGCTCTACGCATAAATGTATTCAAATTGTCTATACAATACGCCGGACAAGTCTAGTATTGTGTTATACAATAATAATCATATAGGTACACATAATATATTATAATGTATTATTATTATCCTTTTTTTTTTTTTTGTAACTGCTTATAGTCGTAATATATTATATAATACCTATATACAAATCAATCGAGCGCCGGTGTGACCGACCAATTACACGCTCACGAGTTGATTGTAATTGCTGTTGACCACCGCCTCGCACTGGTCGTTTAAGTCTATAATAACCGGCGTCGTTGAAAGTTTTCGTGGGTCCAAAGTTGCTGACGTCCGTGTTCCTAGGTTTATCATTCACTATAAATTAACACGTAGTGTGTATAAATAAATAACATCATATTCATTTCAAAATGTATAATGAAAAAAATGTCTTTTTTGAAGAAATATTACTACTTTTGTAGTAATGTTTTGTAGGCACACTTCACCATACCATTGCTACGCCATTGTCTATAATTATTTAATACTCACAGTAATATAGTAGTTAGTACTATTTATTATTATCGTATGTTGGCTATAGAAGACATAATATAAAACGTAAACTATTTATTCATATTTTATATAATAATTTATAATAAATAGTAATAAAATAATATGTTGGCTAAATAACGTTTGTTATTAATTTTCTTTTAATAAATATAAGGAACTAATAAACATTAAACATTAAACTGTTTATTTTTACAAATACTGTATACGATTTATAGTATTTGTTTCTTATTATTGTTTTTAATTTTTTATTTCATTTAAAAAACTTTTAAATAATAAACATTACTTTTTATATTTAAAAATAATCTTTTTGTTTCTTCAATTACTGTTCTTATTTTCAATTTATAAAAGTTTTCCACGACTCTTTTTAACTTTTCTTCGTTCAAATATAATGTTTTTTTTCTATACATAAATAATTAGATCCAGAATATTTGTATGTACCTACCTCAATGGGCTTCGACAACTTTGGGCTATTCAAGTCGCGAGGAGTTACTGAACCAAAATATATTAAGAGTTAAAGAAATGGAGACTAAATATTAGACTTGCACAGACATAATACATGGTTGTATGATTTTGATATTAAAATTCAGCGATCCAATTTTGTCCAATCCGACCCTGATTCTTGGTCAGTACAGCTAAGTAAAAGGTACCTAATTCAAGTAAGATAATTTGATGCGTTTCGTAAATATATGTATAGGTATAACTGCATAGTGTATAAGTATATAAACTTATTAAATTATTTTTAGTATTTATTGTAGTATATAATAATATATAAATAAGTTAATTGCTTTAAACTTATTTTACACATTTACGGATATAGGATCACTTGTGATTGGGGCAGATGATAATTGAGCGACTAGAGGATTTTGGTGATTTAGTAGATTGGAATAAAAATTGTTCGTATCACATCATACCCGTATTATACCGCTTAGGTACACCTACCTATAATATTATTCTTATTTTATTATTTTATTTAGTTGTCATTATCACTTACCACTTAATCATCAAACACATCGACTATCGCCGGCCGGAAATACACACACGCGTACACATTACCCGCTTTTTTATATGTAGTATAATGTTGATTCAGTTCGCGAAAGAGCGGGAATCGCATTTTAAAATTGTAAATTCTTTGTTGAGCTAAATTATATTGTATAATTATTGCTACATAGTTGGTTTAAGTTGTTTTATATCTTTTAAATTATTAATACATTCATATTAATATGATTATTATGTGTGTGTAAATTCCACAGGATTTATCGTATTTTTATAAGTTGTATCCAATTATCACCTCTATACTAGTAAAATGACTATTATACGTAATATACTAATATGTATATTATTTTGTGCGTGAGTTTTAAAAATAATATTATGTAGCTATGTAGGATCAGACAGTTCAGATGAACATTCTGTAATCCGTAAAATACTTATACATCATTTGGTGAGTAATATTTATTTATTTCAGTTGTAAAATTATAGACTAACAACCCTAGAATATTGTAATTTTATTAGTTCAGCTCAAATAGCAGTTTGTCTAATCAGAATATTTCAATAAAATATTATTATATCATAAAAAGTTATATATTTATTATAGAATAGAATATAGAGTATAGGTACCTAAAATAGGAAATATAATAATTTAAGAATTAGGAAAGTGTTGAATTTAAATAATAATAAAATATAATACATCTTTTATGTAACGTAATACATTTTTTTCATATGGCAATTTTTGTTATAATACATTTTATTTCACGAACACAAAAACTTGCAATGTATGCATTAAATATGTTAATAATTATAATAATAATTTATAGTCGCGCGTACATTTTTTGTTATTAATGATTTAAAATGGCTGTTATTATTAAATTAAAACGTACAATTTATAATTTCTGTATTTTAATTCCGTCAAATTATAATTTCAAGGAATAAAAACGGGTGACCCGCAAAAATGTTTTGCCTATTCCATACCTTAAACCCATTTATACAGAACCTTACACATTCTACTCGCATAGTGAACCCGGTTATGAATGCAAAACCTATAAACTACCACATTTTTACCCGGTTTTGAACGCAAAACCCACAACTCATCAACTCATAAACGATTTGCCCCACTTTTGTACCTCACACACTTAGCCCACAAACAATTTTACACATTACAGATACAAAACTCATAAACAATAGCATCCGGTTTTGAACGCAAAACCCGTAACCTATAACATTTTTACCCGGTTTTGAACGCAAAACCCACAACTCATAAAAGATTTGCCTCACTTTTGTACCTCACACACCTAGCCCACAAACAATTTTACCCATTACAGATACAAAACTCACAAACAATAGCATCCGGTTTTGAATGCAAAACCTATAAACCACCACATTTTTACCCGGTTTTGAACGCAAAACCCACAACTTATAAACGATTTGCCCCACTTTTGTGTCTCACACACCTAGCCTACAAACAATTTTACACATTACAGATACAAAACTCACAAACAATAGCATCCGGTTTTGAATGCAAAACCTATAAACCACCACATTTTTACCCGGTTTTGAACGCAAAACCCACAACTCATCAACTCATAAACGATTTGCCCCACTTTTGTACCTCACACACTTAGCCCACAAACAATTTTACCTATTACAGATACAAAACTCACAAACAATAGCATCCGGTTTTGAATGCAAAACCTATAAACCACCACATTTTTACCCGGTTTCGAACGAAAAACCCACAACTTATAAACGATTTGCCCCACTTTTGTGCCTCACACACCTAGCCCACAAACAATTTTACACATTACAGATACAAAACTCACAAACAATAGCATCCGGTTTTGAATGCAAAACCTATAAACCACCACATTTTTACCCGGTTTTGAACGCAAAACCCACAACTTATAAACGATTTGCCCCACTTTTGTGCCTCACACACCTAGCCCACAAACAATTTTACACATTACAGATACAAAACTCACAAACAATAGCATCCGGTTTTGAACGCAAAACCCGTAACCCATAAAATTTTTACCCGGTTTTGAACGCAAAATCCAATAAATAGGTATAGGTACCCAAAAAATTATTAACCTATTATGACTCCTTGAACTTATAATTTGATGTGACTAATATTCACTCAGCGCTTACAACATCACTTATTTCTTTAGAGAAGCTAAGCAACGCATTTAAATTCAACACTATAGTAAGCTAGAATGAGCGAATGCGTTCTACGAAAATACTAAAATACATTTAATATGTCAACACCTTAGAATTCGCTATTGATTTATTATTATATTACCACTATATTATGTATAACAGTATAACTATAACTTATATTGATGTATAAGATAAATTTAATACGCAAGGAAGTATGCAGTTATCATTCTGGCTATCTGTATTAACTATTAGGTATAATCAATTGACGTTCGCACGTTCTGGCTTACAATGTGGATTAGGCCTACTGGGGACACCACAATAAAAAAAACGCGCCTCGTGTAATACCTCATAAACAACATAGACGATTTATATGATGTAATAATTGTATGTCGTTTAACAATAAAGGTGGTGTGGAAAATTACACAACACTACCATTCATCATAGTATCTTACCCAAGGTATTTATTTACTACCAATTAAATAATTATTTATATAGATAGAGAGGCGATAATTAATTTTGACGTTTTTCATAGTTTTAACAAATCAATGGTCTTGAAACATACGTAATTGTAGTTTATTATTTTATCGATATCGTTTTTTATTTCTTTGATTGTTTCAAATCACATTATATACTTTTGGTTTAATTTATATTTTTTAGTGTAATTTTACTTATAAAAACCGTTGTATAAAATGTATTTTGATCTAAGTTTTAAATACTAGACAGTACCTATAGAAGCATATTATAACATTTTTATTCTAGGTCATGTACCTACCGGTTTTAGGTGTTCCTTTTCTTTATTTAAACAATTCGAGGCATATATTACCACATTTTTCATTTATTTTTAAAATAGGTTATAATAAGACCTATATAGGTACATACATACAGCTGCTGTTTAATTATCTATAAATACTGAGTAATAGTGTGAGGATTCTAAAAGGTGACCACCGATTAGGTTATATACCATGAACATTTTATAAATTTCAATCATATAAATATATTACTATATTATATTTATAAAATTCTTTATTTTATATTAAAGTCATTTATTTTACTTTTATTAGGTACCTTTTATTACATTAGGAAGATTTAATTTTTCCAAAAACATTACACCTATACAATATTAAAATTGACACGGTTACGGCGGTAGGTGCTCGGTGAATCCGCGGTTAGCCGGTCAGGATAAAAGAGCATTACGAATTTCACTACGGTGTATTTTTATTGATGATAAACAACAACGGTATACAATAGCTAGTTGTCAAATGTTACTATGTCAGGAGTTGACGACATCAAAGAGAATACGCAATAATGCTTTACGGCGTTTACGTGGTCTTACGACTAGGCGACGTAGGCGTGGGGGGAGAGTCAACGGTGTTGTGTTGTCGTTGCCCGTGGTGGCGGTAGACCGGTCGCTGCGGGCCTGTACTTTGTACTGACGACCGTTGCGTACCGCGTCAAAATTGAAAATAATAAACAACGAATATGGTACCTTATCATTGTTATTAATTTTAAGAATACCCTATTGCAGCGGTTCCCAAGCTTTTTTTTCCGCGGTGCCTTTTTTTGGACCCAATTTAGCCAGGGTGCCCTGCTGTGAATAATACGAAAGACAGAACAAAAAAAAATACTCATTGATAACTAATTTTACGTAGACCACGGTGCCCTTAGGAAGTGCTCGCGGTGTACAGTTTGGGAACCGCTGCCCTATTGTAATGACCGAGGCATTTTATATTATTATTAAATTCTTATCAAAATATTTATATTTTAATAGATACCTATATCTACTCAAAACTTTACTTATTATAATATGGATAGGTCCAGATAGGCCTAACTTGATAATATAATAATATTTTTTCATTTATTTTAAAATTCTACAAAACTATCCACTAAAGGTGCACTTCTATAATGTTAAGACTTATAATAGGTAAATTATTTGAAAGGTAGAAACATGTTACCTCCACTTTATTTTTTTTTATATTCAATAGGTAAACATTTATGTCACCCCATGATCAACTAATTAGTTAATCACGTGTCACCCATCATTCCCTATTAAAAAAAAACCTCCATTGTCATTATTGATTTAATGTAGTAAATACAGCTGTTGAGTTGTAGGTATGCATATATTATGCAGACATAAATCCTATTGAACATGTTTATGATGACTGTAGTGTGGATAACTAAACAAACTTACTTCTTAAATATTTATCTATAAAGTTGGGTTTTTGAATTGTGATATGATTTTATTACCGAGTCACATTAATTTTTTGACATAGCCAATTAGAGAAAATGTATAGATTTAAGTGTATTCATTGTGTTCAATAATAGGTACTTTTCTTTAACTCAATAATATTTCATAGTAATTTTAAACAACTAAATATTAAGAGATCATTTTAGCAGATAAAAATCTTAGTAAATGTTTCACTAACAGTTTTAATAGCATACGATAGGAACTATTAAAGAAAAAAATCACCTCCTCCCCAAACCTCCATCAAATTATGTCACTAACAGCAGTTTACATAACCTAGAGAGCTAGAAGTTGTAGTATAGTATCAACATTATCATTGTGTTAGCATTGAAATAAAAACTAATTATTTATTCACAAAATAATTATGAATTATAAATTATAGCATAATTATGTTAATAACATTTGGAGCATAAAATAAATTTGGAATTCTAGATTTAGATAATTGTTTATACATTAATCTGGCCCTAAATATACATCATTATATATATATATATGAATAAAACATGACACAATGGATTTAAAGAGTCTACAAGTGTACCATACAAATTATATTTACACTTAGACTAAGACTAAATATGTTGTCATCCACTCTCACAGTATTAATGATCATTTAAATTTAAAAGTAAAATACCTGATTACTGAGCCCATGGCCTCTAATGGTCATTATTATTCTATGGCTATGTTCAATGGATGAATGTATACATTATAAATTGTCTGTAGTTAATTAATGCACTATTATATTCTTCAATTGCAATTTTTTACTGAAATTCCGTATTAGTTCATAGGTAATATTTTGATAAAACATAAAAGTACAAAAACCAATAACACAACCTTTTCGTTTATTAGAGTAAAAATGTGATGTTAAGTCTGTTAAGCACAAAAAACAAAACAAAAAAGTTTTATTTTCATTTAAAATCTTGTAAAAAAAAAAAACAATTAGATAGGTACAATATTCTTTGGATTGAAATGTACTCGTGAATATCCATAGTTAAAAATCAAAATTAGTTTGGCAGATAAAAATAAATAAGAATAAAAATAAAACAGTAAAATTATTTTTAAGGAGGCATTCAAAATAATAAATTGAACACATTTTTCATCAGACTCCAATTTGTATAAATTCGAATTGTAACAAATTATCAAATTAAAGTTAATTAATCGTTACAGGATAAAATGGTGTTTAATGATGAATATACATGCTAAATGGGGTTGAAAACCCTGCTAACAATGGCAGTCAGTTATCAATGGCCACATAAGTACCTCATCGAGAAAATATAATTATTTTTTTTTATTTTATTTTTTTTTTAACAATATTAATTGGATTTTGTACAACCACTTGGTAACATAATTTTTAGGCTAATTTTATATAATATTATAACACCTAAAGTTACTAGTCTTTTTGCATTCGTGCGTTATTCAACGAGTATTTGCTAAAAATTAAACTTTGTAAATTGATGGCATTGTTAGCCTAAATTAAAATACTTAAATAAAAAAAATAATTATGTTGTATTAGCATTAAATTAAAACTGTAAATAATGAAATGTATTTCATTTTGTAGTAATGTAATAGGTATATTGTTATATTATATGGCCGAAGTGCAAGCACAACGATTAATATAGTGTGGCACATAATAATTCAAATACTATGTATACATTTATTGTCATGAGTCTATACGCTTCTTAATTTGTGAATCGTTTCTATGCAATTGATGATCTGGAGTAGCTTTTAATATGTCAGGCTGCATGTTACGACTCAGTGTACCGCTAAGTGATGCGCTGTTTTGAGTTAATGCATTCATGTAGTCAGCAATCAACAATGTTATTTCAAGGATCTGTCAAATATTTATGAAGCACTTATTAGAAAGAAATTTGCATTTAAAAGCTTTAAATTTACCTTTGGCTTGCTCAGAGAAAACAAAAGTTTATGGGATTCTATGATAGCAGAGTCAGACGCTATAACCAACATAAAATCATCCTGACAACCACCAAATGTCAGAACTTGCCCAAACATATATGTTTCAATGAGTTGCATTGAACGCAATTCCAACAGACTTATGCTGTCTTCAGATACAGCTAACCATACAATAGTACCTGGCAGCACAGTATTTTCTCCATGCTTCATCTGTTAGAAAAAAATTTAAGCATGAATAGTAATAGAACAATAGTAATCTATTCAGTAGTAATTTATATCATTTAACACTCACTTTGGCTTGGAAAAGAGTACATCCAAAATATGGCCACTTTCTTGTACAAGTCAAGTATATCCTAACGCAATCAACTAAATTCCTTCCTTTTAGAGACATCCATTTTTCTTGAAGACCAGTTTGAAGGTGCCTAATATGTATAATGATAATGATTACAATTTATTTGAATATACAAATTGTTATTAAATTATTTCAACGTTTATAGTTGTAAAGTAATTACAAAAAAATTATTTAATTATTTATTTTACATACTTTATTGCTTCTTGGGAAGCCCCGTCACGGTATCGGAATGGATAAAATTTATCAAGTGCTTGAAGTACTTGTAATTCTTTAGTAGTACCACCACTACCGCGATTTTTATCACAATAGAATTCACCAAAATCGATCTAAATTCAAAGCAGTAAATTATATCATTGTTTGAAAAATATTAATTTGTTGTGAAATACCTGTGCCATCAAAGCAGCCAACTCTAATGCAAGCTCTTTGGTAAGAGGGAATCGGCCTTGGACCACTTGTTGATTTACTTGATAGCAAAGCAACAACCTCTCACGGTCAGATTCCTTCTTCACAAATGATTTGAAGTACAGCCTGTTCTTGAAGATGAGTCGAATGACTCTAGTATTTTCAAATTTTCCAGAACCCTTTTCACGCAATGCCGTTTCCCATTTAGAAATAACATCACACAACTATAAAATTAAAATAAATTTTATATTTATTACTTCACCAAGCTAACCAAGCTATTTTTTTAATTGTAGCTAACCTTTGCTTGCGATTCAATATAGTGTTCTAAATCTTTTTCAATAGGATCGTCGCTAAACAATGTGAAACCTGAATGTTGACTATCTCGGCACCCTGTTTCTTGATTAAGTGTGCACAAAAACTCTTCAATAGTAGTTGATCCATCAAAACCAACAACCTTCAAAACCAAAATAATAAATAATATGATATCGAGGCAATAAAAATGCTTCATTGTTTTATTATAAGCAGTTTTTCTGTACCTGGTAGGTTCCATTTAGCATATGGACAGGTATGGAGTGTGGCAATGAGTGGTGATAAGGATTTTTCAATAAAATTGATAGTACTTCCATTCTGGATGGTTTCACTTCTCGCGTTCCATTCAATATTGTTCGTTCAAGCGCACGTTCACAGTATGCAGCGTACTTTCCACATTCAGTCCTAAAAAAAAAAAATAGTCTTAATCATTCCACACAACTATTATTAAATTATTTCATACTTGTTATCAATATTGCGTTTTAAATGCAACTTGAGGAACCAAAGGAGTTTGGTGTTTTTTTGGTACATATAGAGACACAGCGAGCGCCAACAATTGCCAACCTTGGACAAACACATAGGTGGGAGGATTGGCTTTGCAGTGGTCTAGTAATGATGATGTGGCTGGGCTTGATGGTGCTGTCATGCTGTGGTTTGGTGATCCGGGCACTACTGACTGGGTTGTGCTGATAGTAGGTGACGAAGCCAGGGCAGCATCACACGTGAACAGCGACTGTGTGGCGCACAATAAAAGTTGCTGAAAAAACAGTGGACACGCGGTGCCTAAATGCCTAAACCTCTCAACTCGTGTATGTTTGCCATAATAATATAGCCCCCTCCACAATTTAAGAAATAACCCACAAACTGCAGCTTTTGTTTGAGTAAGTTATCACAATTTTTGGTCTGATTACATATTAAACAATATGTATTTTGAAATCATGCTGTTACATGCACAATATTAATAAAAAAAATACAGGATATTGCAAATAAACTGTTAAACAGAGCAAAATAAAAGTACAAAATACAAATCACGTTTTATGATTTAAATTAATATTCTAATGCTTTAATATCAGGAAAAAAAAAAATAAGGGTTTGAAACAGGTTAAGAATTGTTTGACAAGTGGTATAAATAAACTGAGTTAATATATTGCATCATTAAATATTTAAATAATAAATTGTTAAAATAAAATATAATATACAAATATTATTTCAAATTAATTTTGCTATAACAACTCAAACTAGTTAACTGTGAATTGTGATATAAACTACATAGGACAATAACAGTTCAAAACATTTGCAACAGCACATTGAAAATAAAATATTGATTAATTTCTTGTCACACAACTTATCTTTAAAATAGTTATTATTATGTTTTATTAATTTTTTTATAACTTTTATTATTATTTTTCATATTAAACATCTGCTATATAATTTAATGGTAATGTTTCCGCTTAAAGTTTAAAAACATCCTGTATCTATAATTTTATAATCAAACCAGTTTCAAAACCTTATGATAGAAATATCAGAATAAGTACAGACATTTTATGAGTGGACACCACGTATGCAATGTTTTTTGTTTAATTATAATGATGGTTAACTGCAGAAATAATATAATAGCTATGCTGAATTACATAAATAATCCATTTAATTAATGAATAGTAAGCTATTAAGCTTTTAAATATGATTTAGTGGTCCATTAAATTAATCATTTTTTTATACAATCTGGCATTAATTACATAACTAAAATTGTAAACGTTTGATTTAAAAATTATTTGATCAACCAGATTATGAGAGATATTTTAAAATGATAGAAAATCATTAGAAATTATTATATTTAAAGCTTTATTTTTAGCCTTGGAGTAAGACTGCAATCTACAGTAGCCATCATTAAAAAAATACATAGCAAATAAACATACACTGAGTAGTTAAAAATAAGTAAATAATAATCACAATAAAAGCTAGGATTTAAAAAAACAGTCAATGAACACAATATAATATTCATTGTAATATTATATATATTTCTTAAGTTAAGAGGACATCACATCCACATGACGTGTTGTTTTCGTCATACAAACATACAACAAAGCAAATTTTACTTTCATAAATATCTATTTTATTTTATTTTTTTTTAAATTAGAATTAACCTATTTTAAATAATATAAAGGTAATAAGATGCACAGCTTCTTAGAAGCTTTTATTGATATTTAAATTACAAAACAAGTTGTGAGCATTTAAAAATTATATTCTTTGATATTCCCCAGATAATAGTCTTAGTTTTAAATTTTAAAAACAACTGAGTAAAATGGATTATTGTGAATGTAAAATTTTCTATATTGTACGTTTGCAAAAGGGAGACATTATGTATGGCTCGTGTTTTGTATGGTGTTTACAAAAATTATAAATTAAATAATTGTCTATTCGAAATATTTAAATAATAATTTGTGATCATATGACTGTTTTTTTAATTTAAAAAAAAGCAATGGGAAGGGGAACTTACACGATGCCGCAGTTTGGAGAATACCTGGACTCCGTGTTTATGGGAAGCATGTCTAGACGTCTGCTTAACTAAAGCACACAATAACTCTGCCTGCAGTTCCCAGTTGTCCAAGCATAATTGTAATGCATTTTGTGCTAATACCACATGATAATCAATACCAGCGTTTTCAATGGCTACTGACATAAATAATTGACAACTCTAAAAGAAATGAAAAATCATAAAATAATGTTAAAAAAATGGCATGGATATTGGATTATTTATTTGAACATACCTTGAATAATTTAATGGCTTCATATTGTAAAGATTCAATAGATAGAGTAGTCAATGGTGAGCTAATTGCTTCCTTGGAGTGCAAAAGAGTTGGATGTTTCCATAATACACAATCTAAAATAAGTTATATATTATAAATAATATATTTTTGTTCTAGTTTTAGTTAATAACAATTAATTTACTTGGATCTCCCGATGCTTCCATTAGTTTTTGAATAAGCTGTTCAAATTGTGATCCAGATTGCGATCCACTTCCCGAAACTACAGTAAGATGGTATAACCAAGAATCCTGTAATCAGAACATTTAGAAACATGTTGATAATAATTAAATAATTTAACAGATAAAAAATAAATACAACATATACATGATTATTTATAAACAAACCTTTTCTTGTTTAGAAGACATCAGTAAATAAGTTGGAGGACCTTGATGTGATGGGTGTAAAGCTATTGTTGGCGGCTGATTGGAATCTCGTTCTTCACTATCAGAGTCTGAAACATGATCAACGGTTTCTACACGGCAATCACGCATGTTGATTTGTCCAAATGCACTCTAAAACATTTTAAAAATGGTGTAAAATATTTAAACAATTAAACAAAACTTTTAATAGTAACTATATTAATAGTATTTACCGTATCTGTTGAGGATTTGAAATATAAAAATGTCTTTCCTACGAGTACACACCAACACCGTTTAGCATGTCCATTTCTCACTTTAGTTAACCATCCTTGAATAGTCGGTTTATTGTTTTCGTTGTTCAGTAACAACTTGGTAGCATTGTGTCTTTGAACGTTCTTTATTAAATGCAATAAACACAGATTAATAATCATTATGAAAACCAAGATTAAAAAAATAAAAAATAAATTACTTGTAAAACTTTAACCCAATCTTCCATGGCAGCAATTGAATCTGCTGTTAGGTAAAATGTCTTTTTGGTTGTCGATATTTCGAACGTAGCAGCACCATCAGCTCGGGTTATTCGACATAAATCGTCGATTGTGATTTCACGTTGTGGTTTGCGCGCTATATCATTCTGTAACGAAAAATTCAATTCACAAACTTTAAATCAAACTTCATTAAAGGTTACACGGATATACATAATTCAAACTAAGAGACGGCTACCTAACTATTATAATCAAATACACAATTTAAAGATAAACGAAACTACAATATAATCGAAAATCGGAATACGTTTATAATTAAATTTCATAAATGATACAGTCGTTGGGTATAATTGTTTACCTGTGTTTTCCAATAACGAAGTTTGCCATTGCTGAGAACGAAGAATCGTCGTCTCCACGTCTTCAACTTGCCACCGAGCTTGGCCAAATGTCCAGATTTGTCGAGTATACCCGTTTTGGCACATCTACTCGGACTATCTGCGACAACTGCAGCACCGTTCAAGTTCAACCTAAGCACCAATGACGACCATTCCGTCGAATCTTCACCACATGACATCGCATCAGGTGGGATCGCGTAGTCGTCCGATATGCCCGACTCCATCGAAGTATCTGTGGAAAACACGGAATATTATTAATTATTAGCCATAAGTACTACCCTTCCATAAGATATCTAGGCATTAAATATAGAACCAAACTCGTACTTTTCGATGGCGACCCGGAGGAGTTGTGTTTGATCGGTGAAAACGTCGACGCGGTCTTGTGACTCTTACTGGGACTGGAACTGGACAAAGAGGTGTCAGTATTGTCAGTGCTACTACTGTTTGTGATTCTAGTGGCCACGCTGTGCGTGTTTGCTGTGTTAGTGTGCTCCCCTTCGCCGTCACTAGAGTCGTCTGACGAGTCACCGGTAAATGGGCTGGACCTGATTTGACTGGCTCTCTGCACACACAAACCATAACATAAGCCAAACAATTGATCGCAAAAAACTAATGCATTTTTAAATAAGTAAGTAACTTGTAAATTATTGTATCTCCTCTCCCCTCCACCAATCAATAAAAAAAAATCGGTATTAAAAGTACTTGGTCTGGGTCAATTGTAGAAAAGTTTTTTATTTTGTATTATTTTAATAATTATCGATCTTTAACACATTTCCAAGTTAACCATAAGTACATTTTTGTTGACCACAGACCAACTATCACAAGCATACCGTTGAACAATTGTGGAAGTCACCAAAAATGAGAAACGAAAGGCACTTCAGAACTAATAGTTCAATGCTTATCAGTTTATCACCTATCTTTCTTAATTTATTTGTATGCATAAAGATCCGATAAAAAACTTGTCTCTTCGATAAAATATTAAAATTATTATAATTCACTACCAATCAGGCACGTAAATAGGTGCTTATTTATTTATTTTTTTTTTTTTTGAGGGGGGGGGGGAATTAATCCTTTTCAGAATAGTTGAGGCTTAAAAAATGTTTCTTTTATTAATTATAAGTTACTAAAATGCAATTTTTGGATGGGGTCGCTCCTATCGCCCCTCTAAATTACGTGCCTGAAATCAGCTGATAACACTATACCGTTGAAGAGTAACTTGTTTATAGATTTAGGTGACCTATTTTTATTTTAAATTTATGTTTTATGTTTTTTTATATAAATACGAGTATTTAAATATTATATTTCCTTATTTTATTTTAGGAATGGATTAATATAACACAAGTTCTATATGAATTTATACTCACGCCTTTGACAGTGGCATACACCGGAACGCTTATATCACAATAACCTTGCGACGTTACCACTCGGGTTGGATGTACAACGGCAGCAGCCGTCATGGTCGGTTCCGTGGGCGCCGCCGAAAGGCCTTCGTTGGCCACTTGGTAGATTCGAGATTCCCAGGATGGGAACCTATGCAAAGGCGGCGTCGGGGGCTTGTTGCACGCCTTGTCCCATGGCAATTTTTCTCGGCTCGGCGTGTAAATCTCCGCGTAGTCGTGGGCGATGTCTGACTCGATACACACGGATTTCGCTATAAACATCAAATTTTCAAAATAGGTATTGCTTGTTACTGTGATAATATATTGTTACTTAATACATACAATTGTGCTAACAGTAGTCACAACTCACAGGGACACCGATAGTGGCGCCAAGTGTGTCTTACCCATAAAAACAAAAGTATTCTTAATCAACATACATCAAAACCATTCTAACACATAATGTCGGGCATTCATGAGCCCACATATAGCCACTTTAAGTTGGACCTATCTACACACATTAACTGGCTCCCCTGCGAGATTTGTATGACAAATTCACGATCCGCTACTATATAAAAATATATATTATGCTTTTCAGACAACTTTGGCAGTTGATAATATTTAAAATTTAGTGTTGGAAGTTATTTAGTAATTACTACTACCAATTAAAGCATAATGGGTTTTAATATTATACCTGTAGATAATAAAATTGAATTTTTTGTTTTTATCTCATTATTATAATATGCATAATAGCGCAAATCGGCCCCAACACTTTTGGACACCACCACAGTAATATGTGCATAGTTGGTACTGTCGATAGTGACAAACATGACAAGTGTGTGAACGTAATAAATATACTATATCAAATCGTATTTTATGGACTCACGTCTAATCGCGGCGTTGAGGTTGAGCGAATCGGTGGCGGTGGTTAGATCATTGACTAACTGTTCGTGGACAGGCATGTCTGGTCCATCGACAGACTCGATAGTCGGTACTTGGACACAGGCGGACATGTGCCGCCGGTGCGTTCGTTGCGACCGTTCGGGTGTCCGGTTCTTTTGGTGCCGGTCTACCTGGGCGTAAACCGGTTCGTTGTCGGACAGGGCGCTATATACGTGAAAAACAGGCGGTATTATAATATTGTACTAACAACCAGGTATGACACAGGGATCATCAATCAATATTCTTGAAGGGCCATTTTAGGAATTCAAGAAGTTTTATTATTATTATTTTTTTGGGGGGAGGTGTATTAAAAATCCAAAGAATAAGAATAGGCAAAAAAAAATTAAATTAAAATAAATGAAAACCTTATTTTTGAAAATCCTTTCAAAAAGATATAAATTAAAAATATATGTTTTATTTTCGGGCTAAATAAAGTTTGTCCCTTAGATTAGATGATCTCTGATAATATGGCATATCATATTATTATTTAGTTATTTAGTAGCGGACGTTTTTCACTCACTGTGTAGAACCAGTGCTATTTGCCCTGTGTAAAGACGATGTGCTGCTGCGCGGTGACGACGATCCGGCACAAGCACTCACAGCCATTTTGTCGGCGCTCAGTTGAGCCATGTGCCGCCTGAGCAGCTCAAGCTGCTGGTTGCACTTGTGGTTCTGCTCTCTGAGGTGCTGGTTCTGAGCCTCTAGGTCTCTTAGTTTGTTGGTCACCCATTCCTTGATGCGCGCCGCTTTGGCTTCAACCATTTTAGCATCTTGAAGCCTCAGCTGACGCTATATAAACACACATTATCATCAGCATACGTCATTATAATCATATATTAATATATTATTAAATTTTGATCCATACCTGTTCCTCAACCTGCGTCGCCAGCTTGCTAATGGCTTGTTCTTTTTCCGCCTGATCAGGTTGATGAGTAGTCCATTCGGCTTGTAGCCGTTCCTCCATAACACGCACCTGCAAGCAAAAGAATTCGAATTACTATGATTGTAAAAAAAAAAAAAAAATGAATACAATAAAATTTTTCTTAAAATTCACACCATCCCATCCAACGAAAACTCTGATAATAGAATGTGATGTATAATAGGTAGCAATACTAGGTACCTGCACCAGTAGTAGAGTTCATTGGCTGCAATAACGCTGATTACTGTATCATAAACATACACGGCAAGAGGTCAGACCGAAATGACGAATATTGTGTATAATAAAAATATTAGGTATTAAAAACGATGACGAAGCTGACTCATGCATACGAAGTGGCGGCGACACAATGCACTGTATAGACTAGCCGTCTGGCGTGCGTTTTACCCTCCCCACCGTAGCCGCAGTTCCCATGCACACTTCACACACCCTAACCAGGTCAATACAAATAGGGGGGTACACTGCACACACACAATGTCACAATGGATCAGGGTCATACACCCCTCGCGTCCTATATATATCTAGTATATATTATACGCGTGTATATCGATTTGCTGAGTAACAAAATGATAATGTGTGCGTATATATATATATATGTTTATTCATAGTTAAATCGGGGTTTATGATTTTGTTGTTTTTGATTAACTTTCCCAGAAAAAACTACAGTGATTTTATACCTACAATAATACGCATTGTAACACTCTAAAATCGGTACGGAGTGCAGTCAGAACTATGTGTAGTAATATACATAACTTGCAGCAGATCGTTTTTGGAGACAGAAGAAATAGTATTAGATACTTTAAATGTCCATGACCAATAATATGGAAAACTAATAACTAATATAAAATGTATATGTTGTATGTAGTATGTATATATACATATAAAATAGTGTATAAAATCGTGTCGTGTACGCGATTACTCGTCGAGGATTAGCCACGCGCACGATGCCTTAGCGACTGTACTTTTTTTTTTTAATATATTCACTCGTTTATGTACATAAAATATACATACAATAAGACAGTAAAAACCCGATATTGCATAACATTATCGATTTTACTATACATATACACACGCATACACGTTAAAATATCGAACGTTTTGTCGCCGTAACATGATCCAGTGTAAAAATATAAGCACCCACTCCGCTGTTGTATAGCTGCTGCAGAGCGGGTAAAACGGTAAAGCGGAAGACGCATGTAAAAGTGTATATATCTGCTATAATACTATACGGTGCATGCGTCCAACTTGCAGAAGATCCGTTCTTAATGAAAAAAATATATTAATGTTTATGGTAGCCGTGTGTACAAAAAAAAACGTATAAACACTACCTATATATTTGGACGTGCGCCAGTGCATTATTTTTTTCATCGCGACGACGCCAAACTACTGACCACGCGTTCGCCGTTCGTATTGCATTTGCCGTTACTCTTTACGAGTGCAGACGGTACACAATTGTAACCGAACGGTGTTCTTCAGCGTCGTCGTCCAGTTGGAACGACGCGTGTTTTATTGTTTTACATACACACGTAATACAGGCACTATACCTACATGTAGTTTAGCTGCAGGTTTAGCTAAATTATAGTATTTTCCTGTTTGAACTTTTCCGTTTTTCACGCGATTTCCGGTTTTGATATTTTATAATATAATAACGATATATCGACGATAGACCACCGCTAACCATGGATTCCCGAGTACCCGAAATGGACGTGCTATCCCATGGCTCGCGGGTATTTAAAATTACAACGTTATATATTACATATATATATATGGGTACGAAATAGTACATGCACGCGGTAAGTCATGTGTTATTGCAATTATGAATATGTTTCGATATATATAGTTTGTGTGTGTGTGTGTGTGTGAGTGATATTCCTGCTGCAGAAGTATATAGTACCTGTCGTCATCGCGGCGCGTGTAGGTAAATCACAAAAAATTCGCCTACCTTATCCTTTCGTGCGGTGGTGGTGGTGGCGGCGGCGATGACGTATTTCTGTCGGTAACCGAACGACGTCAGAGCGGGACGAGGCGTGCGACCGCGTCCGGCGATCGGACATGGGAACAAATCGAGCGCTGCCGTCGGGGGCGGCGACGGTCGCGGTAGACGCGCACACACGACGCGAAAGTATGGGATAAATACCGGAAAAAAAAACAAACAGTACGCGCGCGATAAGAGAGCCCGACAGAGATATCACATGATATGTACATCGTAACAGTACAATACAACGTTTTCGGGGGGTTGGCGCGCAGGCGCGAGCCACAGAGCGGCGCATATCGCGTGTGCGGGAGAGTGGCGGCTGTGTGGAACATGTGACCGGACGCGGAAAGGGGTGGCCGCCCCGGGTGTGCGACGCGCTAGTACGCGGGGCGATGGATGGGAGGTGAACGAGAGGAATTAAAAAATCAATGCCCCCCTCGAAAACCCGCCACGTTGCCAACGGCAACACGCGCGCCGTCTGTGCCAAAACCATACGCAATATTGGGCTATTACTATTACTATCATTATTATTGTTATTATTATAGTTTTATATGGTATAAATGGTATAATATATAATATAAAATAATTTAGCATTGCACTTACAAAATTTAACGTATACACCTACACGCACAAGCACGTCTTACTTATGCATGTAACATAGGTCCTCGCATTTGTGTGTGTGTGTGTATTACCTACGTATATGACATATATATCAACACTTCCGCACGTGTTTGCGTTGTCGGGTAATATAATACCACATAATACAGTATATCCATATTATCTATGTACCTATAGAATAGCGATTTGTGTCCGGTAATTTTTATTGGGTACGCGAGTCGTGGGCCACAAGTTGTGGCTTGTACTTATTTCTAGGATTACACAACTCGTGTCCGGTATAGTCTTTTTCGTCGGAACTCCTCGATATTATGAAATTAATTTTGTTCATATTTGTTCTTGGAAATATACAGTTTGGTCAAATCGTGAAAAATATTTTTAGTTTATAATATAAGTCAGTAAATATAGGCAATATAGATACAATAAAATCGTAGGTAGTATGACATATAATTAACAACATGTATAAAACATTTAATATTGAACTATACAGGTAGTAAGTATTTATATGTTCATAGGCACTTTTCAGTAGGGAGATTTTAAAAGTTTAAGTGGGGGATTATCCCGCTCGAGCCAATGTTTTTTCTGTGTAACACGAAAAAAACGCTGATTTTTAAA
Organism: Rhopalosiphum padi; assembly: GCF_020882245.1. NCBI lineage: Eukaryota > Metazoa > Arthropoda > Insecta > Hemiptera > Aphididae > Rhopalosiphum > Rhopalosiphum padi. The sequence continues at coordinate 24,594,269 of NC_083597.1, read as the reverse complement.
AAACTATAATGTATATGTTCACATCACTTTTCAGCAGGGAGATTTAAAAGTTCAAGCAGAAATATCCTTCTCAACACCATTTATTTTTCCCGTGTACCACAAAATTATAATAATTCTGAAATTACATTCTTACAAAAAACTTTTTTCAAAATTATTATCATTTTGTGTTTGACTGAAAAATAAATAGTGTAGAAGCAGATATTTCTCCTTAAACTTTCAAAATCTCTCTACTGAAAAGTGCTGTGAAGATATATAGACATACAAATATATACTACTTACACACGCAAAAAAAATTTATTTTATATATCGTAAAAAGTCGGGCATTTTTTTTTCTAAGAAAATCGGGTTATAGAATATGAGAATCGGTTTTCCAAAATGAAAAAATGGGCAAGGTATTCTTTAGGTTCACTACTTTCTAAACCAAAAGAAGTTGAAAATACATTAATGTTAAGAATATCTTGCGATGTATCAAATTATGTAAAAATTCTAAAATTTATTTAATGGATAACTCATGTTTATGAAATACTATTAGGTATATGTTTTCGTCAGGACGCGATTTGTGTCTCCATATTTGTTCACCGGAACATCACAACTTGTTAACTGCGGTATATCTATAGATACGAAGAGGTATAATGTTTGCGCCCTCCACTAATCTAATTTTCGGGCTCGTTACTATTATCGTGTGTAATCGCTACCCTTTCATGTAGATGTGGTGTAATAAACAACAATATTACGTCAAATACCGAACGGTTTAAAATCGTCTCTTTGCCCTAATGCCATGTATTATAATTTATAATCTTCGTACAAAATACACAATACCGTCGCGTAAAATACGTGATTATAGGCAGGCCCAGCTATAGGGGCCTATATATAATATAATATATATTATGTAAATAGATCTATATGTAAGTTTTATTTATAAAGTTTCCCCGACATAATAGTCATCTAAACTTATTGTTAATACGAAATGGACATTTTTAACTTTTGCAAAACAGTTGACAATACGGGATCTTATATAATAAATATAAATACGAGATGATAAATGCGTACTAACTGTACTATAAAACGCTATACGACGCGGACATCGAGTTTCTGAGTAGAAATCAGAATGATCACATCCCGGTTATACGAGAAAACGGGAATATTATTGTTATTTTTGTTCACAGTGTTATAAAATAATCAGACATGCATATTATACATTCGGAGGATAAGAAATAGCTTATTTTTCATCCGACTCGGTAGTGTATATAATATACATATCATAAGAAAAGTCGAAATCACGACCCCTGCTGCAACGATGATCAACGGGGTGTAAGTTCAGTAGAATAATACTATACAATATACATATAGACCATATAGTACAATCACACGCAGCGAATCAGTGCTTTCCTCCTCCTCCTCCTCCACGACAATCAAAAGTCGATGGACCATCGCGTAAATCATTTTGTCGTCGGAACCGATTGCTATAGATACGAGTATTGATGCAGAGTAGCCAATGCGCGACCAGGTGTCTACGCGTTTCATACAATCGTGGGTGAAAGCACTGAAGTTTGCGTGTAGAGGCCGCTGCAGTGTTGGTTTAAAGTCGATCGTTGTATATTATATTCGCACTATACGCCGTCATCATATTATATAAAAAAAGATCTTTTAATAGTCATATACGTATAGTCACGGTCGTGACGTACTGTGGAAGGTTTGTGCATATGACGTGTGTATGTATATATGTAGGAGGAGGGGTGCGATGGGATATAATGCATTTATTGAGATAATGATAAATCGCAACTATATACCTAGTGTAATGTCTTTTTTTTTAATTTGTTAATTAGTTTTTTCGACAAGAATATCTCGGGAGACATCGGATTTCCAGCAAACCGATAACGACGAGATGATGACCGACGTAAATTACACAGGTGGCCATATATGTATATATGGTATATTTGTATACAATACACCTAATACACACAGCTACACGTAATTCGTTTTTCGCCGAGTGACAGCCGCCGTCGTCAAAACTGCGCGAATCGATAAATGATGGAAGAACAAAATGTAAATGCGATTTTATTACAAAAAAAAAAAACCCAACAAACCCCTTTTCATCCCAATTGCTGTCGAGTGTAGTATGTAGGTATATATATATTTGCATATAATTATTTATGGATTTCACACAATAAAGTGTAAAGACTTTTTTTAATACTATATAGATAGGCGGGTATAACACTGTTTACATATGTTTTATTTATTTCACCAAACAAAAGGATTCGATGCAATGCATCCCATTTTAGAAAATCTAAAGGTTACGTGAAAAGTACACCGCGGTATACATATCATAACCGATGCTAATTGCCAATTATATCTCGATAACTATTATATAAACGTGATCACGCATTCGTATCAGAAACGTTTTTAGGAAATCTGGGCGATTGCCCCGGATAGTGCTGTTTTATGTACTTATACAAAATAATTGCGTTTATAACAGTTGGAACTATAAATGTTTATATAATAGGTACCTACTTATATGGCAATTATTTAATATTGTAACTTTGATTCGAAATTATTTTATAATAATTTAAAATTAATATTTAATACATACCAATACATTATTTTGTCTATAACTTACAAGTTACATATTGATTATTGAAATTTGATAAATAAACATATTTTTTTCTTTGTTGTTGAGTCTGTTTTGAATATTAAAATATTTGACACGAAATAAAATTTATATTTATTTATATTGCTAATACAAACTGACATTTATATATTAGGTATATACAGATTACAGATATGTTAAACGTTTAACACGCGTGGAATAAATGTATAGAATAAGCATCACCGACCCACTGGGTTACGAAAATTCATCATACGTATATAATAAATAACGTCAATAACGGTCGTATAAGTACATGTCCATGTCTATTTCTACAAGGAACGACACATAATATTATTGTGAATAATACACGTACATAATATAATATATTTTACATGCGTATTATACTTGATTGACTGCCGCCATCGGCTTCATGACCTCGTAATTGTCGGGAAACGAGCTATGCAAAAATGTCGGACCGAAAACCACGAACCAGCGTGCAAATAAATATACGCTGTGTGTACGGGGACACCGTCGGACAATTTGGACACGTCCCGATAGAATTTCACCGCACTGAAAACCACTAGATATTTCAATACGCATTCGCGGGTTATGAATATTATGACGTGAAAACGCGGTTTGGTCGAAACGCAGGTTGGCCGATGACGGGAAATATCGCGGCCTCCCCCGTTTATAATGTGAATGAACACGCGGTCACCGAATTTATACTACGATCGATATGTTAAAACTAAACCATGTGATTTACGATATTCGCAAACGGGAAACCACGATATTTTCCGTTTGTCAGTCTAAATGGAAAACGTTTGGCCATCATCATATTACCGACCGTTTACTCTACCTCCGATGTCTCGAACAAACTGTTTTAGCGTCGCCATTCCTTAGTGCGTGAAGTGCCCCGTACGATGTGACGACATTCCGGTGAAACGAGTCTCGTTTACGGATATTTGCGAGTCTCATTACATCCGGTCCGACCAAAAACGTCGCACGTTTCCTGATGATTACGAACCACAGAGCTGTGAGTTAAGATAAGACACGTAGCTACTTTTAGTACATCACTCATCTAAATGTATATTGTTCGCAGGTTTCTCATCGTAATAATATTATGACGATGCTTCTACGATCGTTTTTTTTAAATTTATTGCAGTATAATATTAAATATTATTATTCACTGAAATATTGTAGTATAATCAGTGTATAATGGGTTATATTACACAGATTCATAAAATCCAAATAATATCTCGATTAAATATCCGCGTGATAACAACATTTTGGAATACGTGATTGTAATTCGTAATCTACTGACATTGGAATGGAAAACACATTTACGTCGTACATAGGTTACCTTTAATAATAATTAAGGTTGGTTTTTTCGTTTAATTTGTATAAATGATGAAGTAAATTTGTATACACCGCAGCAAAATTATTGTTTTATATTGATTTAAATGTGCAGTACACACTACAATAGTGACTACCCGCCCGGTGTTTGTTAATATAATAATATAGTCTCATCTATACTATATTATGCATATTATTTTCCTCACCATTCAACTACCTTTATAAAATGTCAAATACTCGACATTTCCGTATAATGCAAATTTATCAACACAAGTATACGATACATTGATGATGTATGAATAATGCCATACATATTATGTATGTTTGGGTAACTCCTACTGTACAATTGCGTGAATGCAAATGTCGATTGAAATTGTAGTGACATTTAAATTAAGAATTTATACGCAACCAATATATTATATATAAAGGAGTACCTAACTAAGAAATAATTTTAAAAGCTAATACGTTCGTATACCTATATTTATCATGGGTTATTAATAGTTATTTATTTTATATTTCATCAAGAAAAGAAAGGCAGATTAAAGAAATTGATCGGGTTCTTTCTCATGTGCAGTAGTTTTTTTTAAGTTTTATAATAATTTAGATGATACAATTGAAAGAAATGATATTAGCTAGGTTATCATTGTACTCGAGTAGACATTTTTTACAAACGAACATCAAAGCTTTTTCGTAGGTACTATAAACGTTGACAAGATAGTTTTGAGTTAAAAATTAAAATAAAATGTTTTAGAATATCTCATCTTACATTATTTGAAGTCGTAATAAAACCATATACCTATATATTATATTTTTATTATTATTAAACCAAATTATTAATTATTCATAAATTAAATATATAATCATTGTTTAATTCATAGTTTAAAATATCAAACTGCAGATAATTATATGCATCAGTTTAAAAAACTAATAAGTGTTATTATTATGAGACATCCCTAAAGAGTTTGTTTTAATATTTGCATTTCTCTATAAGGAAAAAAAGAGACTATAAGATTTAGAAAGGGGTTATTTTCGGGTCAACAGTCTGTAATCGAAATGACTTAAATTTAATACCCTTCGTTATTTTCGGCTAATTTACAATTCCCTCTATACATTTAGAATCTCACTCGGTGTTCAGTGTATAATTTAACAACCTTTCACAACTGTAATAAAAGCTTTAACCAATTTAATTAACAATTAAATCTTTAAAGAATGAATTTCAGTTTGTATATACTATAGTGAAACAAGAATAAGAATTCAAATTCAAATTCAAATTTAAATGTAAAATGTAATTAATTTATTATTATACTTGCTTTAATTGATACAATTTTTTTTTTCAAAAACATTTCGTTTAGTTTCATAGATATATTATCTCGAAGATATTACACTATAAAAGATAACATTTCAAAAAAACTCTAAAATAAATAAAATTCCATTTCTACTAACACTTACTATACATAAGGAGGAACCACGAAAATATGACACCACGGTGTTTCTTCAGTTGAACAAAAAAAAAAAAAAATTAATTCCACCCTTATTTGGTTTTGGGTTTCAACAAAATAGAAATAGTATACGATTTTTTTTGTGTGTAATAAAATATTATCTAACAATGCACGAGAAACTATCACAACATAAAACATATACAAAAAGGTTTTGATTGAGATCAAATGATAAAAAAAAAATATTGAGTTTTTGTAATTTATGGGATCATAAATAAATCTATACCAATATATAAATAAAATCGAATACAATGTGTTAAGTCGAATTAGGTAGAAATACCCGAAATAATTTCAAACGATACCATAATACTCGTATATATGTATGTATAGGTACATAAACCACGTATAATGTAAATTAAAAATGTTAAAATTGACTATAAACAAATATAATACGACACAGCCAATATGTATTTTGTGTCATTGTATACATTATACATAATCATACGAAATTAAAATAATACTCATAGTTTATATTTGTAATGTCTTGCACTTTCTACAATTTTTTAATAAAACAGGTAAGAATATAATAATTAATAAGTAATATATATATATATATGTATATATTGATATACCATACACAAATAATTTATCACTGATCTACGATTAGATAGGTAACTTTACGAAATACAGCAGAAACGATTATTCCCTTACTTTCTCTAATTTTTAATCGGTGTTTATTAAAATTGTTTTAGTTGATTATGCATATACATAAATATATGTATATTTTTTATGTTTTAAATTTCTATACATTTTTTTTTTATAAAATAATAAAATTTAAAACCATAGAAAATTAATTTTTAGTCAAGAATTTTTTTTTAATGAAATGGTTTTTTTCTATAGCCCAATAAGTGTTGAAATTGTTCGAGTTTAATGTTAAGGCGTTAGTTTTTCAAATTATTTTTTTTTAGAAAATTGCAAAACATATCTGAATAGTTAACATAAAAGGTAATTTGTTAAAATGATTAATTTATCGATGGATTTTATGGAAACATGTAACGTAGTATATTTGCACTAAAAAAAAATCTTTGCCAACGATTAAAACTTGTATACTATTAACACTGCAGATTAAAATCTAAAAACTAAAATTTATTGACGCATTCTAAGTGAAATTATTTTAATAAAATATTATAGTAAATATCACTAAAAAGTAGGTACCTATATACAATGTATCTATCTGTATAATTTAGAGAAGGTATAGGTCAATATCATATACATGTAATATAAGTGTTATTCTATAGCTAATACAGGGAAATAGGAAATCACCGCGATAGTCTCACTACGTATATGGAATGGAAGTCGCGGTTTTAATTAGGAATGTCCGATGTTCCAATTTAACAAGTAAGTTCCATACAGTTACTCAAATTCTATTATTTAATTATTTAAAAAAAACTTAAGGAACTGTGAAACTAAGCTTATACTTTACGTATGCCTATTAAATAATAGATAATGGTGTTATAAAGTTAAATGACTATTTTTGAATTTAACCATAGTGACAAATTGATTTAGCTGCAGAATAATTATACGTACCTACCAACATAATTTGAATTTCATAACTGAACATATAAAATAAACATTAATATATAATATATTATACTCGTATATTATTGTATTTGTTCGTTTTGCAATAATAATAATGAATAAATGATGGGCAGAAAATAAATTATTTATATGGCCAATTATTGAAACATATGAGGATGAAATGGTATTTTAAAATCCGATTAGGTACTATATGGCAGTACAGAATCTGCTAGTATTGCGTTCAGATTGCGTCCAGACAGTCTTATAATGAGCCAATCAATGAAATGTCATCAAACTGTAATTACAGCAGAATATGGTCAGATGCAGGGTTTATAGCCCGAGGGGATTGAGGGTAGGAGCAGAGCTTTATATAGAATTATGCATGGGATAGAGTTTATATTTAAATTAAATACAAAAACGGTAGCATGCGACATATATAAAAATTTATACAGAGGCATTATTATTACAAATAATATGAACCTGCAGAGAAGCGAAATAGAATACGATAACAAATTGTTTGGTAAAAGTTTATTTTTTTTTTATTTTTATTATTTTTGTTAAAGCATTCAAATGTCTTTTCCCTTTAAACTAAGTATTGTTTACTTAAAGTTCGCATATTTCATATTCTCGGGTAACAAGCACAATATTTTTTATTCTCGCTATGAATGCAATTTAAAAATGCGTACTGTATAAGTATAAGCTAGCTATATAATTATAATTTTATATAATATCTGCAAACTATAAAAATAAATGAAGAATATTACAGTATAGTAAAAGAAAAATATATTAAATAATATATTCAGACATTTTTTTCTCCATAGATAATTCCGACGGACACCCGCGGTAAATAAAAATGTCTTAACCGTCAACACAATGAGAAACCGTATAATATTATAATCGCCGTATGACCTAGATCGTAAAATATTATTTATTTTTAATAATGTAGGTATAATCTTATAGTCGATATGCTGTGAGTGGCACGTGACAAGCATCTCACACTATTATGGTATCCCACCAATTAATGACGACATCGTATTATTATGTTAAACTGTCACATGTCGAGGTAATGCGGTGATATTGACTGCAACAGATATTATAAGTTGAAAATTACCAATTAAGGGTAACCTGTAACAATACAGATGGATGCGAGTTCTATAATATTGTTTTATCAGCCACTGCAATTCACGCGAAAATTGTACTACTGTAATAATATTTTGTTTATATACTATCATACGATACACAAAAACTTCCCTTAAAATAAATTCTTGCCTCTATATAGCGGACAACATTTTGACAACCGACAGTGCAGGTAGAGGTTTCACTGTACATGTTTACATTAAAATATTCGGCGCATACCTATAGATATAAATATTAAATATATGTATATTATTATTATTATTATTAAATATCGTATCCATTATTTAAGAGTCTACACTTATTATTTTGAAAAGTTATAAAAATTTTTGAAATATGAATTACATTCCGTAATTTTTTTTTAATTTAATAACTATGTTTTCTACTTTTTCAATGAAATTTTTTATTTCATATTATTCCGAAGCAAAATATTTTTCAGAGTTTTTCAATACATTTAATAAAAACCAGTAGTTTATTACGGTTATTGGTATTGTTAAGTTTAATAAAGTAATATAACTAATAAATTTAATAATCTGTACATTTTGCAATAAGGTAAATAAAATAACACCGAAACATCATATTATAGTATTTATATATTATACTATACATTTATATTATATAATACATTAAAAGTCATAATATAAGAATAAATAAAATTTATGAATAGTTGTAATAATATAATTTCGTGATACACATAATATCTCTTTAACTACCTAACTAACTATTGTTTTTAAAAATTCATAAAATTAAATTACTAATGGAAATTATTTGGATATAGGTATCTAGATATCGATTTGAAGCTTTTTATTTGTAAGATTATTTAATTAAATTCTAATTTAAAAAAATTAGTTTTATGTGTTTTAACTAACTAAATATTATACCTATGAGTCTTACTATTATTATGTTTAATATTAAAAAAAGTAATTTGAATATATCGATTAAAGTAAGTAATAAATATTTATAAATCTAGATAGGTATACGAAATTTTAAAGTTATGATATTTCCTTTAAACTTATTTAAGTATATTATTGCAGTGATAAATAATGTATAAACTCCTAACGTTTGCTTACGTAGGTAGTCTTTATATCCATTATAGCTCCATAACGATTTTATGTAACAATTACTATTAATTGTGTAATGTATTTGTTTATGTTTATTAGCCATTAGTAATTTTTTTAATTATATAAACCATAGGAGATTGAACACTTTTAAACATTCATATAAAATTCATGTTATATGTTATATTTAGTAGGTATTGATATAACATTTTAAATTTTAAATACACTGTGTACCTTTCATAATAAATATTATATGAGTAAGGGTTATATATCCATTTATTCAACGACTCGTAAACAATATTAATGAATCATGTTAGCAAAACATAGTTTTTGAGTTACATAGCATAATTAAATGCATTGAAAAAATCCGGTAAAAAATTAATTAGTCTTATTTAGTACACGCATTTTACAAAGACTTTTTCTTTAAAAAAACAATCCAGATTGTAGAACACGATTTAAATTATCGTATAATGTGTACTTTATGCACAACATCATATTGAAAAACTATCTTATTCTATTTTGTAATTAATAAACGAACCGATTATAAGATTCATACAAAATAAATAGACGAACACGGAGTATCTTTAGACTGAAATCGGGTCGAGATCGCTAAGCGATACGTGATCGTAATAAATATCATATACGGTATTACGGTGTCAATGGAATCGGTTCTTATATATTCATGTGAATGTATTATATATAGCAATGTGTAGCGACGACCTAGTAACCTGAAAATGAGAGTTTAGTAGCAGATAATAATATAATGGACGATATATATATATATGTATAATATAAAGTGTGATATAACTATACTCGTCGTCAATCGCCCATAAACTGCAGTGCTTACGTTTGATGGAAAACTAAGATATTATAACTGGCGGTGTCCATCATCAATTATATATATATATATATAATTCCATGATCTGCTACGGCTTACCATTTTGAAAACGATAGTTTTGTAACTAATAATAATATATAATAATGTTGTACAACTATATATATATATCCGGAGAGAAAGAGTGAGGAGGTAGTATTGATTTTATAATAAACTTATATTGTGACCAATCCAGATAACATTTTTCTTTTTTAGAGTTCCGTGTAATAATAAATTGTTGAGGTTGCGTTATAATATATTAACATTATTAGGTATTATACACATTTTTGTATATATTTTTTTTAACCAATGATTTGCCCTACAAACTATCATAGAAAATCGTATTTTGAAAAACAATCAATTAAAATAATAATAATATAGTCATAACGTTTGTTTAGTTTTACTCGTATGTTTTATTTTCGACTTGTTTATTCTAGTTTATTATACCTATCAGAAATTGCAACACACAATAATAATAGTAATATGAACATTCTAATATTAAACTTTATCCTATATACGCTGTTATTTTACCGAGTAGAAATAATATTTGGTTTGTATATTTGACATGTGGAAACGTTGAGGGACGATATATATAGATATATTTCGGGAATGTCGACCTAACTATAACATGTACCGACGGCCCACGTCGCCGTATATTATGGAATTAAATAAATATCGTATGTACTCCAGGCTATAGTTGCACGAATCGAACGTAATATAATTAATAACTACAGGTACATATTGGATGTTTTCGACATCAATTGTATACCCACCGAATATAATACCGCCGGTAAAATATAATAAATCGCTGTCTCGCAAACCTACCCAAAGATAATATATTTGGTTTACCCGTTACATATTATAATTATATATGAAATACTATAGCCGGGAACATAAAATTATAAAAGACTAAAATTGTATCACCAATATTAATTATATTTAATATGATACATGATGAGCATAATATGGGTATTTGGCCGCGAAAAAATGTGGAATCTAAGCACCCTTCCCCTTTCTCGCAACATATTTAAATCCAATAACACGTGAACAGTTTGTGCGTTTACTTTAAATTGAATTCGTTTGATAATGAAACATATTACAATATATGCAAGTTAAGTTAGGTATACATCGATAATATAGTTTAACACTTTGTCTGTTTATTAGAGTAATCAAGTTTGACTGCGTTACTCACTTTTCCTTCCGCTTCCACGGCCCTTGTTTCCGCTTCCAGCACACGTTTTTCCAACTCCGACAACTGAAAACAACAATAACAAATATTATATTTTTTTTCTATAAAAACAGCATCAATAGGTATATATCATATTAATTATATAATAGCTAACGAAATATTATTATGTTCGTGTGTAACAAAACACAATGAAAAATTGAATTTATTTTACTTCTCAGATTCCTTAAACCTATATACCGTAATTTATACGTTTTTATTGTATGGAAAATAATACCCAATATATTATAAATAAGGGTTTGAACCTATTGGGTTATGTTAGATTTTGAGTATCTATGAAAAACATTTTTACTTGTTACCAACAATATAATATATATATTATAGCCTATAGGTACGAACAAAACACGAAAACCCATTACACGATTTCTTAAAAACTAGAGCGCAGTGGTTGGTAGCTGTCGTGTGTCACACGTCAAACAATCATTAACTCGGAAAATAAATTCAAAGAAAATTGCACTCATAGCGATGACAAAGCGTCAAAGCATGACTACACAAAGTATATGTACTCATAGGTTCATATAATAATATTGACATAAAAATTTATATATGTACAAATATTTCCATTGTTATAAATATTGGTTTGAAGATTGAATATAAATAATAAACAATCAATCGTTTATAATATTTAATAAATCATTTTCATAAAAAATGAATTAAATTCAGTAGTAAAATGAAAAATATTGTTTAATAAAGAAAGATATGAAAAAATAGATAGAGCTTAATTCATCTATACATTGTCATTTATAATTATATTTTAATTGAAAGGGCATCATGTTAATAAAATTGAAACTGCTGTAAATTAAGTATTTTTAAGGACATAGTATTATATAAATTAATATTGCTGTCAATAAGAAATATCTATTTTTAAATGACAATTGTTTAGAATTGATAACGGATGTGTAATTGTTTTAAGAAATTTACCACAGAAAGACTTCAAAAACTTCGGGAAAATTAATTTTTTTTAATGGAATACATAAACGTTGTAATACACACAATAATAATGTCTTGAAAATAACTCGACTGAAAACTTTCATTATAAAATAACTCTACTCGAACAAAAACATTATTCATAAAATAATATATAAAAAGTTTAAAAAATAATGCCTCTTCTTCCCTAAAAGATTGAAGCGTGTAAATTAAACTTTTTCTCGATAAACATCTACTTATTCGAAGTAAATAAAGTAAAAAGTCGTCTACTAAGATGAATAAAATTACGTTAATAATATAAATATACATATTTGTAGATGCAGAATAATAAAATACAAAAAGTGTAAATCTTGAATAACTTAAATAAAAATATTAAAGGTACGTAAACGTTTCGAATTTGTTATGAGATTACAGATAAAAACTGCGGCGGAATATAACACAGTTTAAAATTGATGTTTCGATGTGAGTTTCAAAAAAAAAAAACTTCCAGTCCTGCATCCCGTGTAGACCAATATACTATTGATACACGCACACTCGTAGTTCTTCAATATTGATTATTATTTTTAACATTAGTTTATTATAGCTCGCAGGGAGGATTCTCATTAATAACGCGCTTAATGAACAAAGTAAAAGGTTTAGGTGAAAAAAAAATTAAATCAACTATAAATATATTAGTACAATATTATACGACGTAACAAACGCAAGGGAGATATTTTGGTTATAACCAGTAATATATTATACAATTAATTACCATTATATTATGTTAATAGTTAACATAATAATATTATATTATATTATATTATATTATACGGATTTGAGTGATTCAAAGTGTATAAGATTCCTATGCATTTGAAAAAGTTATATACGAAATAATAAATAATAGTGCAATATCATTACAATTATCACTTAAAATGGAAACAAAAAAAGGTTTCTGCTAAGTGTCTCCCTGCAAACAATACACATTAATGATGTATCTACCGTCAAACGTATATGTAATATAATATACTTTCGTATCAGATGAGAAGGAGTGGGGGCGATCGTTGTAAGCGCGCTATGTAATATTATGTTTATAGTTTCGCCGCGGATGCGTTTACACCACCAGACAACATATAATAATAAATGCGTATAGCGTCGTTTCGACACACATCGTTTAACCGGAAGATGGGGTTGGTGTATTGCATACAAATCTTGAATAAAAAAAATAATAATATCCTATTTGTTTTTTATTTTTAAATTTTACTTTTAGCTTTTGTCCGATTCCTTTAAAATATATTAGAAAAGTTAAGTCACTATTCTATCATATGGACAATTACAATATCATAATTATCATGTGTAATACGACTCGGTAAAACGATAAAGCTTAACGATTAAGACGGTGTCTCTCAAGTCTTGAATAATCTAACATATAAGTGTACATCTAATGCAGATATTTTTGTATATAAATATTATGTACAAACACATATTGTGAGGGGAGTTACTATATAGTTTTGAAATATATTTTTCCTCTGATGAAACATATTGAACTAGGGACTGGTCGTATTTTGGATACGCGTAGAACGGCGACTGGCAAGTAAACACTACGGTCTATATAATAACGTATTTGTTTCGTTAATTTGCGTTCCTATTATTATTTTTTTTTCTCGTTCTATTTTTTATACTCTTCCGAGACAGATGCAATACACAAAAAATAAACATCCACTCGGTTTCATTCAGCGTTGCTAATTGGACCACCGAAAATAAAATATTACCCTTCGCGTCGCGAGCAAGCTCATATATATATAGGTATATATATGAAGTTAAAAAAAACCCCCGAGTGGTTCTATATAATTTAATTGTCAGTTTTTCGTCGCTTTTCGGCAGCATTTTCTATCTAGTGTGCGGTGACGGAATTAAAAACGAAAAATACAAAAAAAAATTAATAAAAACTACACGCGGATAACAGGGACGTTTAAATGATGCTGTACTCGCTAAATTTCCAGTACACCGGACGACGGCATCCGTTTTTTTTTTTTTTAAATACAAATTAACAGTAAAAAATCACGTCCAAAAGAGTCACGGAGCACCGTTCGGCACACCAACATATGCCGGGATGATGAGGAAAGTATAAGGTATATTATATTATACGTAAAGAAAAACGTGTGTCAAAAATAAGAAATTAGTACGGGACTGTATATTATATACAATTATATATATATATATAACATTGTGGCGATGATGTGGCAACGCGTTAGAGAGAGAGAGAGAGAGAGAGAGAGAGAGAGAGAGAGAGCGAGATATGAAGGTAGACACACCGTATATATGTGTTTATGGGGGATGGGACGCTCCGAGGAAAACGAAAAAATACACACACACAAAATGATAAATTACTAGGCGATTTTGGGCTATTTGCCAGAGTTTTTCACTACCGTCCGAGATAGACGGCCGCTCTATAAACACATTGTTATTTTTAGTTTATACCTGCAGTACGCGCTATACATAATAATACGTTTTTACTTTTTGAGAATCTATTCTGCTGTGTCGGTATGATCACCGCGAAAACGATTTAATAATCATCAGACATGTATAGGTATATAACAATATATAGGTTAGGTACACACTGATATACTATAATATATATTATTATAATATACACCAGGAGTTGTGCAAGGAAACGGATTTCCTTAAAACAGGTCGTCGTACAAGCGACTCGACGTTTTGATTTCCCCTTCGACTTCCGCCGCCGACGGATCGATTGCCATATCGTGCACCACCGCGGCATACCATTATAATATAATTATACTAAGGTAGTGCACGCGTGTGGTGCGTAAACTGTTCCCATACACATCACACTCGTATGATTGTTGTGTCGTTGACACGGAGGACACGGACACGATTCATCGGAACAAACGCTTTTTGTTCGATGGGAACGATGTCGTGTGGGAAATCAACTACATAATATTATAAAACTATATATATAAGCTCAAAGCCAGTGTCAAGATCCGATTGAACCTAACTGCACGGTATTTATATATTATTATACAGCGTGATTTCCTGCTCTTGTATAACGTGTACGGGGAAAATAAAAGAAATTCGTTGGCAGCTTACCCTGTATAATACCATCGTATGTACCTAACATGTACAAGCTACACAAAAGTGGACGTCTTAAAAAAATTCTAAGATATTGTTCGCGGGGGCTAACAAATTTTAAATTGATGACACCATATTTTATATATATAAGTATATTTTAAATATATAGTGTGAACAATTTAAAACAACCATGGTTTTGTATTTGTTAAGCATAATTACCTACATTATATCTTGGTAAAAAAATTGTATAAATGTGAAAAAAATATATACAATTAATAATTTTATTTTATTTGAATATTATATTAAAATTAAAACTGACAATTGACTTACATACTATGCAACAAAAATGACCTGTATATCATTATTATAAATAACCGAACTTCAATAGGTATACTTCAATTTATAGTTATGTTGCTTATTATTTATACTTGTAGCTGTAGGTCGGTAAACTAATTGTTATAGTTTAGTAAAGAAGCTATTTTTTGTAATAAATCATTTGAGCGATGAGTGATGACCGCTTAGTTTTATTTTTATAAATATTGTTCAAACAGTAAACTAAAAAGTACATATTACTATAGTATTATGTTAAAGTTACTAAAACCACTGTCAACAAACTAAATTTATAAGTATGGTATACAGAGTATTGTAAAATTAAAGTCTATAAACTATAAAATCATACCTATACACTTTTGTAGTAAATCTGACATTTATATCTATCCTTATAGCAATATCGTATAATACAGTTAATCCTACTTTTTTTTATAGATCAAATAACTATTTTGTTTTTTCCGTGCATTTATCCAATAAGACCGCTGTGCAGGTATACTACATAACCTAACCCCGATCGGTGTATTACACATGAACTGTAATTAAAATATATTTATTTCAATATGATTTAAGGTTGCAACCATATAATACACAACATTATAATAACTCATTTACTCCGCCACGAGTATAGGTAGTCGGTTCAAATTGCACTTCAATCTACATAATAGGGTATGGGTACCTAATTACAACGAATTAGTGTGGTATTTGTATGGTTTTAATAATAAGACAAGAATAATTACACCCCGACACGTGTGGGTAAGTGTGCGCGCGACCTTGGCACGGACGACGAAAATAAACTCGCCGCGACGATTAACTCTAAAGGGGGACGACGACGGGGGGATCGAGAAAATTAAGACTGAGAAACGCAATAGGAGTAATCGGTGTCCGCCGTAGTGTATGACAATACGGTAGTGGTGGTGGTGGTGGTAGAAGCAGAGTGTCGCGCGTATAAGAACGAAAAACCGGGCGGGTACCGCAAGCGTATATCGGCCGTGGTCGTCGCACGCGTATAGTCTCACCCGCGCCGCATCAACATGGACGCCGTAAACGCCATGTTCGTCGGCATGACGTTCACGTTCGTGGCCGTGCCGCTGCTGCTCAAGTCGGTGGACCCGACCCAGTTGCCGGCCGCCGTGGCCCGGTTGTACGCGTACGGCAAGATCACGGGCGGCGCGCGGCCGTCCGGCGTGCTCAGCGTGCCCAAACGGTGGTACAAGCACTTTTACGCGTTCTCGTTGGCGCTGTCGCTGGCGGCGGCTCTGGCGCTGTCGGACGCGTACGCGACGGGCGCGCCGTGGCCGTCCGGCGCCGCGTGGTGCCGCCGGTGGCTGTGGGACCCGGTCCGGCGGCCGGAACCGTCGTACAGCGCGGCCGCCGCGTCCGTGGCCGTCGGCATGTTCGTGCTGCAGTGCGCCCGGCGGACGTACGAGACGTACCGCGTGAACGTGTTCTCGGACACGGCGGTCGGGCTGTGGTACTACGCGTCGGGTTACATGCACTACGTGGGGGCCATCGTCACCGTGCTGGCCGAGGCGCCGGCCGTAACCGGATCGGCGGGGCGACCGTCCAGCGGCTGGGAGCCAGTTCGGTTGGCCGGGGCTCTGTTGGTGTTCGCCTGGGCGTACAGCGAACAGTGGCGGGCCAACGTGGCGCTGGCCGGGGCCCGGAAGCGCGGCGGCCAGGTGGTCACGCACGAGCACGTCGTGGTCACCGGCGGCCTATTCGACCTGGTGTCCAGTCCGCAGATGCTCACCGAGGTGGTCATGTACGGCGCCTGGTACGCCGTGCTGTGGGGCGGCAGCGGATGGAAGTACGTGATCGCGTTCGTCTGGGGCAATCAGTTCGAGATAGCGCTCATCAGCCACCGATGGTACCAGGACAAGTTCCGGGACTACCCCCGAGCAAGGAAAGCCATCATACCGTACGTGCTGTGATCGCAGTTGCACACGGTCGTGGCGGGAATATTGTTCGCTTATTATAATTGCATAGAATATGAAATATATATATATACGAGTCTGTGTTGTATAATATAAATACGTTTCGTTATTGTTTTTTACGTTTGCGTTTTTCCTTGTTGTATTTTTCCATAAACATATACCTACTGTAATGTATACAATATATGTATAAAAGGACGGATAAATGGGGAATTGGACAGATAGATAGAGTAAGATAGTGGAATATTATAAAGGGAACCATGTTTCTAGTCGAGTGTGTAATTATGAACTCTGATTATTATATTATATTGTTACGTACAAATACGATACGGAGAATATCTATCATCGTTGGCCTGGGGCAATCAGTAGCTCATCAGCTACCCTGGTACCGGCATGACAAGTTCCGGGACTTTCCACGAGAAAGGAAAGCCACCATATCGTACGTGCTGTGATTGCAGTTGCCTAATCGTGTCTACATCACACTTTGTATGTTTAGAGTTAAATGTATAATAATATAATATTTGGGTGTAGAGGTACACGTAAAATGTGTACCTATTATTTAATATAAATACGTTTCGTTGGTTTTGACGTGTATTTTTTTTTAATTTTATTCCATTACACATTGAAATAATACGATATATAGCGTATATCGTCGTTCGGATAGAAAGGCATTAGATATTTTTTATTTCCATAAATTTTCATTTTCTAAATACAACGGTAAGTATATATCTGTACATATGAAACGCATTCCAAGGTACACCCGAAATATTATTATTATTATTATTATGCACAGCGAAACGAATAAAAAATGAATATATCATTTACAACATAACGTATTATTGTTGAGATGCATGATGGGCGACGTTGAGTTTATTTCGTATGAGAGAAAACACTTTTTCGGAATATAATAGCTTATTCTCGTTATTGGATAGAAAAAACCTCTCGCTCGAGGTTACGTTCGAATACACAGTCGTAATGAAATTGTGCGTACAAATGCAATTTTTACGAACGGTCAACAAATCGACGGCACGCAGTTAACAGTAAAGTAATAATTATATACATTACTGCAAATATAAATACACTGCAGACTGCCGATAAACTACGGCATATAATTTAACAATTAAATCCGCAGACTACCCGAAAACAAACACAATTCCCCCACCAAACATACGACGTGGAAAATATTAATATTACGATGGCGTTTACACAGAGCGCACCGCTGCCGCCGTCGGCGACAGCTTTTTGGAATTCCATTACGCGCTCATAACGAATAGCTTTTTACATTTTAATAAATTACGTTTTAATCATTTTTGCTGTTTTATTTACCGTTTGGTTATTTTTTCGCGTGGATATATTGTTACGGAGTTTTGTTGATTTTTCGCGACGTCGTTCAATTTTATACGAATGTATATAATATTATAATATGTATATATATACTATACGTATTATAACGATGGCGAACTGAACATAATATTAAAACAGCGGCAAACGAGATATAATAATAATATCTACCGCGTTAGCCCAGTCTGTCGTATTTGTCTGGCCCTACTTTTATACTCTAAATTGATATATATAAAGTCATTTTTTCCTAAGTAAGACTACACTCATATTTTCTCGGTCAATTTATTACTTCTTCATTTTTTTCGGAAGAATAAAAATGTTTTTAAATAACTTGAAGTATGCACTATTATTCATAATTAAAACATGGTTTTTTGCAAAATTGTTTACTACAGTACTTTTAAACATAATACATTTTTAGGTTCCATAAATATTTTTAATGATAATTCACATTTTAAACTATTCATATTCTATAGCAAAATATTTTTATTTTCAGGTAGATCACAACTATTTTAAATACCAATAAATGCAATTTAAATATTTAATACCATTCAGTAAATATAGGTAGTTTATTATAATTAGCATAACCTAATATTTTTATGAACGGAGCGTGATTCGTGATAGCAACAATAAGCAATAGTACCAGCTAGTATTACTTTGACACTCCATCTTTATAGACTTTTAATTTATAAAATAAATTCGGGATTCCCAATATTTTTTTACTCGTAGCTTAGCACACTTATTTAACTTAAGTTTCTACATGACATTGGCACCCTTTTATAAGTCAAAGCATGACTAAATATGTGAAGCCATCGCTGTATTTTGAGTTAACAATTTATTTTTAGTTTAAATAATATTTTTTGGTAGGTACCTCTGTAAAGATTCTACGATTATCCAAAGCACCTACGGAGCATACTTTGAGACCTACTATATATATATCAATATTTTTAGCAAAATTTATAATTTCAAAATAGAAAATAAAAAAAATACTGTAGAAAAAAAAAGTTTTATTATTTTTTGTAAAATTGAAGTACATGTAATTATAGGTTCCTATTTAAAATTGTTCTTAAATACTAACACTGACTAAGAATATGAGCGATGTATTGGGTTAAAAGTCCTGTATTAAATATATAATATTTATTTGTTTTCCCAAAAAAAGTCTCATTTCATATTAAACTTCAATGACGTGTCTCGTTGGGAACGTAAACTGACAACGCGCGGTGTTGTCAAATTTTGCAAACCGTCGTCGTACCCATCACCGCCGTACAACAAAATATAATATAATATAAACATAAAAAAAGGTTCACACATGACAGCGGTTGCGTAGAAGTGTATTTTGAAACGTGTAAAAAAAATAATAATAAATCCTATATATGCTAAGTTACCACTTTTTGGGTTTGAAATCAACAAAAGACTTTATTACCTATTTAAAAACGTGAAGTTTAAAAAATTCGATAATAAAAAAGGACCTATAAAAAAATTAATTATTTTTTTTTTAGATATACACATGAATTTAATATATAAACACAATACTTAACAATTGACAGTATTTTTTATGAACACAAATTCTGATAGTTAAAAATACAATATATTAACTCCCCTTTTTTGTATTTGTATCCAATACATAAATTACCATTTTATCGTAAAAAAAGGTTTATACGAATTAATCAAGTGTGCGTGAATAATTAAGTTTTACAAAGATTTTAGCTTATTTTCGTCTAAACTTCAATTAATTATTAATCGCAATAAAGTATTTTCAAAACTGATTAAAAAAAAAAAATGCATATAATATATAATGTATAATATACATTATACATATTACAATATTATATTATAGTACTTATAAGTACTGTTATAGAAATTAAAGCACATCGTTGTTTGTTACATGTAACTAAAATAATAGCACAAAAATTAATTACAATATTTCTTCATGTAAAACATAATAATATATTTATATATTATTTGATACTTAAGTGACGATCGTATCTAAATAAACCAGAGATGGCAAACGCAGGTTAGGTATATTTTTAGAAATTGTATTTTCGTATAGAATATGGCATATTAGTATATTACATTTACAGTGAAATTTCGATAAATCAAAATAAATGCCGTTCTCTTGCGAAAACCTTGATTACTCGAAAGAAAAACTATAGATAACTCGAACTTTCTTCTAGAGGTGTTTCGAATATACACGGATAATGATGGATAATTTTTTTAAAACTCCAAGTTTAAGTAAGATAAAAAATTATGTATTGTAAAATTGTAACACTATACATACCTTTTGTTATATATTTTTATTTGTTTTCATTATTTAATATCATTTAATAATAACAATACACACTGCAATTATAATATTTATATACTATATAATAAATAAAAACTATAAAACGTACAACATTTTAAAAAGCTTTAATTCAAATTTGTTTCTTAAAATCTTGATAACCCAAAAACCTTATTAAATCAAAATGCTCAATAAGTCAAAAAAAAATGCATTTCACTTGAATTACAACCAACGTTCCACTGTACCTATATTTTATATATTATTATATCAATGTTTCTATTTCAGTACATTATTAACTATTCGTTGATCATTTTTAAAGTAAAGTTGTAATGGAGGTGTACCTTACCTTTAAAAAGAATTTTTTTAAGTCGACTTTTTGAATAAAATATTTACTACCGGTCGATCACTACCAAAAAAATCATACTATCCTTTTGCTGTAAACGATAAAATATTTATATAGATATATAAGAATAAAACCATATTCTAACATTATTTATTCTTATCTACTTCTCAGAGAATGCGGACAGACTTTCAAATTTATACATATACCTACGGTACGGTAATCGAATAGTCAACACCGATTTGTTGATACGCTTCTATAAGAAATTGTCATCGCAATGTAACGGTTACGATAAAAAAAAAAGATAATCTACATTACACCTTCTAAATTCGAGTGCTTTTCTGAAGAAAAAAAATAAGGACTACTATTATGGGTGAATGGTTTTTTCTTTTCCTTTGCGTTTAGCCGGCATGTCTCGAGAGGCCCATTGGTATTTACGAGAATGGGGAGGATTTGAATACGCATTCCAGAAAACATAACTTATTATTACTGTTACTGGAAAAAAAAATCGGTTATGCGACCGAAAAAAACTTTGTCACCGAATATTTCGATTATAAACGCTATACCATTTAATATACACTCACATATGTAGGTATGCGTACTATGCGTGAGCAAATAAAAGAATAAAAAATATTCATTTTTCTCTTTCTTTATATGAGATCGGAGAAAACCGTCAACTCCAGAGTTTATACTAGGTAGTTGGATTGATACTTACACAACATACTATAATATATATACGTACTGCAGGTTGATTCACCAATCACGTTCAACACTATTTTTTTCCTTTAGTAAATTATTGATTTATTCAAATTCAGATTTATGGAATCTTATAAGGACCTTGTATTTTCAAATGCTTAAGACTTTTTTACACTGTTATTAAGGAATGTCTTGTGGCGTGATAAAAAATTATTTTTTTCATATAAGAACAAAACCTTTTTCTAGTAAATCGGAAAAATAATAATTTAATTTAATAAAATGTCCATGGTTATCGAAATCAAAATTCGAACAATTAGTTTCTGAGTTGTTAAAACTAGTTAATTATAGGTATTAATGAAAATAGGTCTTAAAAATAGTTTTATAAAAATTTGAAATATACCTGTACAAGTATAATTATATTTTTAAATGTTATTAGATTATTATTAATAGCTGTAATTTTCATATTATCATATATTTCGAACCTTTATTGTTTGGATATATAAACTTTAGAAGTAAAAAATAAGAACTCAAAAACTATATATATAAAAAAAAAAGAATATTATTTTTATCACCATATGACTCTTCTTATTTTAAATACATATTTAAGTATTTAAAAATATGATCCTTTTACATAGGTACTCTACCTACTTAAAAATTCAAAAATCAGAACTTGAATATAAATTCATTATTTAAGCAACAAACATAGAGATTAACATATGCTTGGTGAAATATATCATGTATAATTATATGCTTATGCTAAAATACTTAAATATAATCCAGAAACAACGCGCTTGTAGTATGTTACATAAAGATAAAGCGAATCATAGATCGAAAACAAATGCTTTTGCAATTAAAATAATGTTGAAGTATTTTCTCAATGATGACGTTCCTCTTGGGTAAACTTGTCCAAGAACAACTTTCTAACGAAGCATCTATCTGTATAAGTTTTCGATTATACCTATATAAAGTTTAGATTGATTATTTAACATGGTATATAACAGCAGTGTATGCGAATTTCCAATATTTACTCATTTAGGTACTTCAATCAATGTCAAAATAAATTAATTTTCAAAACTCCAATATCATCAAACATACATTTTCATTTTTTATACATAAAAACCACAGAGGATGAGAGAAAAAAATACTGGAGTCATTACAGCTTATGCTTGTACCGCGAGCACAAAACGAGTGAATACAAATTAGTAAATTTGTGTAATCGCCTGAAAATTTAATCAAGCACCTAAGCAAAGTATAATTAAAACACAGGTACCAGTTATACAGTTTAAAAAAATAAAAATAAAAAAAGAAGAAGAACGCATAAAACGTATTTTAATTACAGTTTATGTAGGTACACATTGTACGATAAACTTTTATGAAGATTACTACATTTAGAAATTAAACGTTGAGATAGAGTGTAATGGGTTATTTTACAACGGTTTTTATTATTTTTGTAACGACGCACAGAGTTCACTTCTGTCATTTGAAAATTATTCTCTATGAATATTACTCATTACCATAATAATACGATTACATTGTGCATAAGTGACAATTGATAGACCTGTACTTAAAAACGAATACAAACCAAACAACTAAACATATTATACAGTCGTAACTGTGACTCCTCCAAACTAAAATAGTTCAACAAAAATATAATATGTACGTCGCACTGCACGTTTACACGACACAGCATTTACAATGCGTATATTAAATACCTACATGGATACGATTTCTAGTACGAATTATTAGAATATTTATAAATTATTATTATTATATTTACTCAACTGAAATAAAACTGAAGCATATAATGGAAAACTTTATATTTTCAATTATATTAAAACAAGTTTAAATAAATTCATTTTTGTTTAGTCTCGTTTATACAAGAACAACGGTGTATGTAATACTAGATGATTAAGTAAAGAACTGCAATGTTTAACAAACTGCGAGTCACTAGATATACTATGATAAAGTAAAACGCTTTTGGAGTTTCACTAATTAAAAATACTTCTCAGAATATTCTTTTGCACAAATTAAAACAAAAAACGGACACATCTAGCAAGAAGTATTTAAAAAAAAATTAAGTCTGCTAAGAGACATTTTTTTGAAACATAAAACAACGATGATTAAAAACGATATTTACTACAATAAACAATAATATGCGATCATCACGTGTCTTTTTCGAATCGCAGCTAAATCGCCTGCGGTCTGTTGCTGACCGTAATATTATTCCAAATAACCATTTTCGTCCATATAAAATGTTTCGTTCGCACGCATGCACAATCACTCTCACTCTCTCTCTCTCACACGCACACTCTTTCTCTCTTTTAAACGAAAAACAAACACGTCTTGTAATAATATTTACAAGACCTTTGCCATACCTATATCACAGCACCGTTGCCGACGGTTAACAAATGCTGTTTGTTTATGATACATTTCGATTGTTGTATTTTTCTTTTCGTCGAGCATAGAGTTTTCGCCTATGTAATAAAAAATAAAATAAAAATAATAATAATATATCAACGCGTCTCTTGGCATATATATATATACGAAAGTCCCATTATAGAACGCGACGCGCTCGCAATAATATCATCAGCTCAGGTGTTTTAGTTTGAAAAGCCGCAAAATAATAACAATAATAAGAAAAATAGAGACCAAAAAGACGAAATATAATATTATATAATATAATACACGACTGTACCACAATCGCGATGACGTATATCGCCATGACCGTATAATAGTAATAATATTACGGGCGCGGACTACTGTCGCATCCGAACACACATATTGTATATTTTATATAATATGTATATGTAATATGTATATATAAAAGATTTTGTCACACGCGCGCGCTACAGCCGGTACAGCGTTGACGCCATTCTGGTATTTATAGATCCGGACGACACGCGCGAGTATATAGCGATATATATATGTATTATATCTACTTCCGGCTAAGACTAAAACCGACATCACATATTATTATTCTGGGCGTTAAGTAGTGTTGTATACCAGACTATAGACGGTAACAGTAATATATATATTATATTATATTATGCGGGGTTTATCTAAAAATGCAATTCAATTGCTACAATTATAGCAGAAACAAATCATAAGAAGATATTCACTGTAAAAATATATCTTAATATAAAATCAAGAGCGAAAATGTTTAATGAAAAAAAAATATATAAGAATTATGAATGGATGTTAAAAAGATAAGACAATTAAATGAAAAATCATATATATGCTTAAGATGCAAAAATCCGTTACCTATTCTAAAAATGTCTTTGTTAAAAAAAAATAACAGATCGATACCTATTTTTATCAAAAAAAAACCATATTAACACAATCATGATGATTGTAACCTCATCAAAATAATCATTGATTACTTAATTATTGCACTATAGTATGTTTTTTTTCGTTTTACTGTATTAAAACATAAATAAACTTATATAATTGTAACTTTCTATCGACACCACAACCACAAACTATGTTTAAATAAGAAGATAGATATTATTTTAAATTGTTCAGATAAGGAATTATTTGATTAAAAATAAAAATAAAAAATATAAAGTTATAATGGAACATAAAGTCCACAGATTCTAGGTACTATATCGTTAAAGTGTCATTACCAACGGTCGAAAGAAAATAATATATATATATATATAATACATAAATGAACATACGCATGTGAATAAAATACAATTTATTAAAATGCAATTGTTTCCTTCTTTTCACGAGGACAATAATGCCTAAATTATAATTAGTACTCGTATATTACGTATTGTACATTTGTATGTAGATGAATCATAAATCACCCAGATAGATTAAACAAATTTGGTGGAGCAAATGGGAGTTTTTCAAGGGAATGGAGCATTATCTAGATTCTAGAAATCTATTATCATCGTAATGTAGAAAATAAAATGTTTATATTATCTATTTATTTATAATTTAAAGACACTAAAATAATGTAAATATAGTGTAAAGAGAGATGTTTATATCGTAAATTGAACTTAAGAATAAATAATATACCGACCTTAATATACAATATAATAAAATTAACTACAATTTTAAAATATGATGATAAAGTGAAGTATTTATAATTCAAAATTTACACTTAAACTCTAAAATTTAAATTCACTATCAAAATTGAAGTCAAAATCATCAAGATTATAACAAACCCAAAGTATACGAATCTTGTTGTCTAATAACCAGTTACATGAACAGAAATCAAAATAATAAACCGCAAACCGTTGGTATAAAAATTATCATACATTAAATTTAAAACTATTAAAGTTTGAGTTTTTATTTTGACATTTGACACGCTTCAGCTAAAGGGGAAGGTCATGATCAATAGTCCACCATACTTACATTTTTCATCGAACTAGTTTTCTGATTGCGAATTTCAAATGAATCGGTGTTTTTACTCGATATACTTATTTTTATTATTTTTGGCAGAAACTCGACTATAAAATTCTACACAAACGCATAATTATAATTAAATGACAGTTGACATTATCCGTGTTAAACCAACACGGTCTTTGATGTTACTTAATTGTTCGTTACTTATAGACGGGATAAAAACGTATGTACTGCATTAGAGCAAAATTCGTATACACGGAAAGACTAGAAATAAAAAATTCTGTTTGTTTTGTTTTATATTATTTTAGCTTATAACTTGTGTATGAGGTATTTTATGCGTACATGTTAACATACATTAACGATTTACATAAACTCTTGTCGTAACTATTACTACTGTTTACAACTATAAATATATTATATACGCATAATTTATGAAATCTTTACTAAAATATATACAATTAACGTAGATTGGAGGAATAAATATTATATTTAATTTGTCATATTTATATTTATTTTTATTTTATAAAACAAAAATAATTGAAAAAAGCCCAGGCACATTATATATATATATATTAAATTCGAAGCACGATAAATAAGATAAGTTATTATGAAATGTTTTATGTGAATTTGTCATTTTATTAATTTTACTCAATGGTAGATGCGATCTGCAGTTGACATGCACATTTCGTGAAATAATAAAAAAAAAAAGAGAGAGAGAAATTATAGCAAACAACCGCGATTATAATATAATATATATATATATATCGATTAAATATTGTTTTATAAATATTTTTCGACATGAACGCCGTCACCACCATGCTGTAATGCGTTTATAAAAAGTTTTGAAAATTCTAACGTCGAAACACTGCAGAACCAACACGCACAAACGTGTAATGTAGACCCGCTCAGCTATAGCTGTGTTATAATATAATATATACTTTACGGACGGCGTTCGACAGTTGTTCGAAATGTCAAAAGTATACTACACCTATATAGTAGCGGCGAAATAAATATGACGAACGGCAGCTGTTGCGAATAAGGATTAGAGGTTAATTTTGCTAATGGCATTGTGTGCGTTCTATAAATCCCGTTGCACGCGGGCTTGGTTGGCGCGATTGAAATCCAAAAGATGTAAGTCCTACCCGGGTGTGTGTGTAAACGAAAAAGTGTGCGGTTGCTATGGAAATTGCGAAGATCCGGAAAGGTTGGATCAACGCGAACGTATAAAAGGGTGTTGCGGAAAGGATGGTATATAACTATATTATTATTATTATAACACTGCACGCTGATGACGGACTCGGGACCAATATAATAATATTATGTAATAACACGTAGATGTGTAGTGTTCGATGTTCAACAGGTAAGTTATTTCCAGAATATTCTGAAACGTCACTTGCATTATATGTCCTGTCGGAGACCGTTGCCAAAATCCATGAGAAAATTGTTGTTGTAATAACATAAAAAAAAACAAAAATTAGGTTCAGCAGAGGCACACAATATATATTTATAATAATAAATGATATACTGTTCGTTTTTGTTTGGCCAGACTTCAAATGTTAACGACTAAAACGAATTGTGAACTTTCTTAAGGAACAGTGTGACTTCGAAAGTGTAATTTATATAATTTTACGTTCAAACATTTTCCAAGTGACTAGAACACGTATTAACGAATAAAATACGACTATTTCAACAACCGAATAAACTATTTAATGATATAATAATAATATAATAAATTTAATATTATATGATATAATATGATATGATATAATTTACTAAAAAGGGTGACTAGAAGAAATATAAAACGCAATATATTTCAAAAATCAATAAAAAAAAATTATAAAATAACTTGTTCATAAATGATGAAATTAAATTTAAAAAAATACAAAAAAATAAAAACTATTGGATGGATTAACGGGATAGACACCTTTTGATAATAACCAAATATAGTACCTATACTGTATTAGAATAGTTGTTATACACAATATAAAAGGAAACTATAGGACGTTGATAAACATCATTTTAGAGATTTAAAACAGAAAAAAAATATACAACGAGAAAATAATTTTAAATTCTTACCGGTATATAGCATATATTTGTGTACAAAAGTTAATTAAAAAAAGAACTTGGCGTAGTTCGTGTTTATCGATACAACAGGACCGTAAATAAATGCGTTGAACGTATTTTTCGTTAAATTTTGTCGCCAGACATAAAAGCTTTTGCAAAACATCCGAGGGTATCCTCCCTCCTCTATTGATTCAGAGCCTTTTGTAGATGGGAGAAGTAGTCGGGTAGAGGTGAGTTGAAAAAACACACACACACCAAAGTATACCAAGGACAATCTTCATTTAATCAAGTTTTCGCCCGAATTCAAGCTTTCAATTTCTGAACGGGTGTTTATCAAACGAAAACGTTTCATATAAGTATATAAATACAGAAATAATTATAAATTAATATAATTCCTACAATGAACGAGCTTTAAAAAAAATATATACAACGAAGGTTTTAGGAAGAGAAAGAAGAACATAATAACCACTGACTTAACACAGTGGGGCTTGGTATATAGGCAGCGTCTCGAAATATTTTCATAGCACCCACCAAATATTCACATATTAGATATAATGCTCCAAAAATATTTTTTTTAAAAGCTGATTAATTGACAAATAACAAGTATTCTGAATGAGTTGACTGTTTCCCAAATTTAGTTATCTATAGTATTGAAAGAAATGTAGTCAATTTATAAAATAATGACGATTTATTAGAAATACGTTTAAAAAATAAAAAATTTTAATTTGTTAATTAATAATATAAATATAAAATTATTATAGTAAAGGGTGATGAGGCACATGATAAATACACAAATAGAATAATAAATAGAAATCAATGAATAAGGAAATAGCCCAACCACTCTCATAAAAAAAAAAAAAAAAAATTGGTCCTAGTATTACTTATGGACTTATGGTGATAATAGGAGGTACCTATATGTATTGCAATGTATCTGATCGATGTCATCTTTCGTACAAAACAAACATTAATTTGTCAAAGCTGAGTTCAATTATAACTGAAATTTTATTTACGGTGTACGGAGTACGCAAACGCAAGGGACGATAAAACAACAAATAAGAACTTTACAGTTCAAAACAGTTTTGACGGTTTATCCCATAAATCGTGCACACCAGTGTCGTCGAAACAAGATAAAACGAGTGCAAAGAAAAATTGTGATAAAATTTACGTAAGATAAATGACACACAGCAATGGAACATTTTAAGAAAACTATGTATGCAACATATACCTATACATTTTATAACATATCTACATTATTATATATAGTAACTGGTAACTGGTTTTCAATCATTATACTTAAGCCATATTATCGATTAATTTAATACGACATAAATTATGTAGTATATAGGTAAAAGTTTATTATACATTCAACACTATACGATTATAATACGGCGACAACAATGTATAATAATCATTAAATCCTAAAAAATGTTGCCAATAACGAATACAAAGACATATAATAATAATAATAACTGTTTATGTGTAATCATCAAAAACGTAAAAAGTAAAATACAAATTTTAAACAATATATTACATGATCATTTTTTTTTTTAATTTCTCTAAATACACTTTAATTCAATACGTTCACTAAGTTACACAAACCAAAAAAAAAATAAGTAGTATTTTTATAACGCACGTGGGATATATACTGAATAAAATGCAAACACGTTTATAATATATAATTATACAAGTAAACACATATAATAGATATATAGATAGAAATTAGAAATATAATACGCATTTATTCTGATTTGTACATCGGCAAACGTTACGATCAACGAATTGTATTGCACAAAATGCATTTATGAAAATTACATACACTACTTATCTACTATTTCCAACACATGCAACCACGGTGATATAATATCAAATTAAATTACATATCGATCATTCTGCGCGTTAATTCAATCACCCGCACAAAACCACACACGCACGCCTATTCGAATCAGTCATAATAAAATGTTACCAGCGTATACAAATAGTCCGGAATGCCACCCCCCAGAGTGAGTTGTGAGGGATGGCACTGTTCTGAAATTGGGGACTGTGCGGAAGTGGAAAAACAACACTCAAATTATACTCAAATATATTATATACATGTTTTTATCACCCGTCCCCATAGGGACGATCAGTCATAATGACCATCGCTAAACAATGGCGAATTTAACGATTATATAATATTTTATGTGTATATATACTTGTACAATGTACAAACGTTATGTATGGCATGCCAAATTTGTATCATTTCTCCGGAACAATATATATATATATATTGCATTGAGAAAACTCGTCGGCTTGGAATTATCTATTGGAAGTTATTCTGACCGCGGTTTAAACGTATACATACACGCTGTAGAAACGCAGACGCAGCAATTTCAAAACAGTTAAATCACCACTAAGTTTCAGTGTATAGGTATATTGAATTCCAGCGTTAGATACGTATATTATCATATAAAATTGAAAACGCGGCTATACAGCACGGATTACTGCTTAGTTTTTAATAGTGTTCACAATACGTCCAAAACAAACTTTGAAACATAAACTCACGATCGAGTAATTAAATTTATTCTTTTGTGCGAAAACCATCGACAACGAATTGATACCATCCGCCTATCGACGTGTAACGACTTCACAAAATTATGATTTCTTTTGTCTGCTGCCCCAAGAGAGGGATGATAGCGGGCTTTCACGGTGTGTGTATGTGTATTTATACATATATGTGGCCGTGTAACACGGAAAATCCGAAATTCACTCGGCACATCCAATATAATATCAGCTCCTCTCTGTCTATCCCTTCTCTTCTCTCCTCGCTTACACTCTTACGCGTCTACTCCACTCCTTCCTCGATAAAAGCTCTACGTTTATTGTACGCGTGTGGAAAACAAAAGCTATCGTACGAGTGCCACTACCTACCGTCCTCCCTACGCCAATACGCAATGCGATGGGGATTATTTATATCCCGTGTAAAACACGACTTTCCTTCTAAGGGATTATTGCTATTGTGGCAAAGCAATACGACGAACAGAAAAAAAATAATAACAAGTATATGTATATACATATCTATATAGAGGTATATAAGTACGAATGTAAGTATAAATCATACAGTGACGATTTCAGTGTGTAAATCAAGTGGCGTGCAATTGTAGTTAAGGGTCCTTCATATCCGCAGTAATGTACGAAACCCACGGAAGAACGTTTGCATGCAGAACTACTATATAGGTACCTGCAGAAACAGCTATTTGAAATATACGCCTCTCTTATGAGAAATGTATTTAAATGAGTAAATGCTTATATTAAATTATACATATATTAATATTAAGTATAAATCCATAAGTATATAACAATAGTGCGTATAGTTTAGTTATTATTAATAATAATAATAAATACCTAAAACTATTCCAAATTTAAATATTAAATCAATAAAATTGTCCTCAATCGGTGATTTTAGGTGAATACAATAACCAGCTTATGATAAGCTGCTTATCTAATAATGCATTTTTACATATTTGCATCAGCCATTTTACATGATTTCAGTCGACATAAGTATAATATAAATGATTTAATACGGTATTTTTTATTATGATTACATTTCTTCGTTTAATTACCACTCATTCAAATTATAATTTACAGATAGTTGCATCAACGGACTGGAAATTTTGTAAGTATACACGTAGTTTATTCGATAAAAATAAAAAAAATATATTTATCGCAAAGATATACCATTCCCATACAATATAAATAAATATAACATTATTGACCAAGTATTTTATATTTAATTTAAAATACAAAATTAAATTTAAGATTAACTGGCAGACATTTAAAAGATTAAATGTATAATATATAAATAATGATTCAAATATTGAAAACAACAGTGAATGATTAATAAATCATACTGTTGTTTATTCTATTACTTTGCGCCTGTATTTTAAAGATAAGTATAATTTAAACGTGAGCACCAATATTTACTTGTACGATTGCTCTTCTAATTTTATTTTTCGAGCAACTGCACAGCAAAAAAACAAACAAAAATAAAAAAAATGATTCGGCAACACGATTACTAAGACGTGACAGAATATATACACAGTAGTTTTGCATTTTATATTTTTTTAACTATATTATGTATGTCATATAAATTGTTAATTTGATAATTTCTTGATAATCACAAATTTTCATGACGGTATAGTTATTATATAAGATTTGCATGTTTATTATCTTTTACGCCTAAACTTTATGTTGTAATATTCGATTATCGTTGTTTAAAAAAAAAAAAAACGAATTACATAAAGTTTATCGGTATAATACCATGGTGGGATTAAGAATAAAACGATGCCTCAAGATTTGATGATTAAAAATACGGCGTCGTATCTACCGTAAAAACTTTACGACAAAATACTGGGTTATAATAATACTCATAATATGGTTGCAGTTTGGTTTTGAAGTATCTATCGCCCAAAACAGGCACGGGGGGAGGGTCGATGTTTCATTTTTTTTTTTTTACTTCTGCCGTTGAAAACTTTATCGTTCGAAAAGTTTTACAAACGCGCACACCTTTATGCAGAGACGCGATGCCGACAAACGGTAAGACGCGATACACGGCTTTTGAGTAAATATGATTTAATATGCCATCGAGTGGTGTTCAAAATTGACATGTATAGATATAATAATATATACATACATATTTACAATCGACGATGGTAGCGATATTTGAAGGGTACGACGTGTACGTAAAATATCGAGCGAGCTCGAGGAGCGAAACGAAGATGCATATTATACAGAGTGGGCTAGTAAAACAACCGATTTTAAGTATAATTTTTCTCGATAAAAGCTTAAAATAATAAATTTGTTAGGATTTATAGTTTTTGATAAACTGACTGAAAAAAAAAATTGAGAAAAGTTACAAGCATATATTTACAAAAAGTGGTAAACCGTATAGTAAAAAATGCACGAGGAAAATTATAAGAAGAGTGCTCAAGACAAAATTAATCAATTACATGGTCATATTTTGTGGAAATAATTTTTTTTTATATAAACAGCAAACAGCATATTATTTAGTATGCTAATAATTATTATTAGTTTTTTTTTTATAATTTAATTTTTAAATTTTAGTGTACCACTCTGTAGATATGTATATACAGTATACACACAAACTATCGAAACGCTCGGTGTATACACTTTTTGTTGCCAAAACGCTGTGCAAAGCTATTGTGTTGTACACTTGCACTCGAACGACGGTCCCTTCGGGGAGAGTGTATGCGACGGATAGGTAGTTTTTGTTTGCTTACACTCTCTGCAGTTGGTTTTCAATTCCTGTCGGTCGGGTATGATAACAACAAGAATATATATGTTTGTGAGAAGATGGAGGTGAGCAGCTAGGGAGGAAACCGCAACAACACTTGACGGTTTCGAATAGTCAATAACGTATGTCCACCGCATATGGCGAAACTAGAGCTCTATTTATGGGTAGGCTAAATTGATATCAGTGACTCGTGAGGGCTTTGCCCCTACACCAATAATATTGATTATTAACATTAACATAAAAAACTGGTTAGGCTAAGCCCATCCAAACTTCCCATAGTTGCGCCCATGCCACCGCAGCGTCTCCTCTTACCTTAAGAAACAGTAGCTGATCTTCTGCGGATGACTCATCGTGTTCGTCAGCTGCAGCGACATTGCAGGGCACGACTACTGTGCCACTGCAGCTTTCGCTATCATTATCCGTGATATTTGCGCTCGACATCGCACTAATAATCGTCACCACCACCAACACCACGACGAGGCCACGCAATCCGTCATCGAGGATTCGGTGGCGGAAGCTGCAGCGCAACGGTTCTTTCAAACGCACGTTCAATACGACAACATGTTATAATATTAGTTTTGGCCAACCAAAAAGAACTATATTTTATAAGTTATTATTAAAATGTTTACACACTCTCAGATGAACGACCTTGGCCAAGATGCTTCATACCATTATTATTTTTATTTTATAGAGAAACGTCTTGGATATAATATACGAGTATATATATATATATATATATACACGCGATTATATTATGGTAAACATTATGCGTCACGATTAATTATTAAACAAAAACTCAAAGTTGCAACAAAAAGATAAAAAAAAAAAAAAAAATGAAATAAAAAAGAAGCAAAGTAGGTGTATACGTTGCTGAAGCGCAGCTGGTCGAATAATAAATTACACAAAATTAGTTTAAATTATTCATTTATAAGTATATAGAGTTTCTATTGAATGACTACAAATTACTTTTTTTTCTCTTTTAAATATTAGAAATTTAGAACTAAAGAAATAAAACCACGTGCAGTTCATGCTTGGTAAACATAGTTTTAAAATAACACTAATACAATATCAACATACTATTATGTTGTAATAATTTCGATTCCCGTTGTTATTAACACATAATAATATAACAGTATTAAGTTCCAAATTTCTAAAATTTTGAAGCTATAATAATATGTATGCGCATAGTAGATATACGCATATAGTAGGTATAAAGTTATTTATACAACGAATATATATATATAAAAAAAAAAATACAATAAAAAAATGAAAACAAGGACTGTACCAATATTTATTTTCTATTTATTCCACATAAAACAATACATACGATGAATTTAAAAAAGTTTTTTAGCATCCTAAAAGAAACATACAACAAACCGTATCATAAAACATTTCATAAGATAAATAATCTAAAGATTTACGCGTTTGAGAAACGATTCAGAGAGAAAAATTACAAAGAGACGTGTCCGAAAGAAAATTCACATACCTATCTAAGTTTATTTCAACCTTTTTTTCCCAGTAGATTTAAAAAATATACCATGCACTCAATAATACAAAAAAAATAAATAACGTCAACAGTCAACATTGATAATCGATTGTGAGTTGCAATTTAAAGAAAAAAAAATTTCTATATAATATACAGGCATTGGACCATTTTCAAACGAATTTTAAACTTTTACATCTAAGTAATTTTATTAATCTAATTTTGACATTTAAATGTAAAATGAAAAATATTTTACAAGGGACTGAAAATAATTTATAAAACTACAAAGTTTCTATATTAATATTAAAACCATTATTCAACAAAAGAGTATAAAAATTATGTGAACACACAACGCATTTTTAATACTACCATGACGTGCGTATAATTGATCAACTCGATTTTATTTAAAGCATCAATTCATTTGGACGAATTTTATTGCACAACTATTGTCATATTACTGAGTTTCTGACAGGTATAAAACATTTTAATATATTATATCAGAAAAAACAATTAATATTTTAACAACGATTAAAAACGTTTAAATAATATATACCATACACATAAAACATACGTTTGGTGAAATATTATTATTATTTTTTTCTTTTTAACAAAGGCTTTAACATATATAAACATTAATATATTATAATCGTATTTGACCCATATAAAAAAAAATAGATATTTCAACTTTATAGACCTACGTCATAAAACGAGCTATCCACGTGTAATATGTGCGTGTACAAAAACTTAAGTTTGGCATTTAACATTTATATTTTAATTGACATTTCCGTAGTAAAGAAACAATAGTCAAACACGTAAAGAACGAAAAAAATAACACTAAATTATTAGCAAGTTTAATTCGTAAAAAATATTCAAAACAAATTACTGCTGTTTGTGCTGAATTCCAAATAAGGTAGACACTATAATTATACGAACGCGATGATGATTAGAGAACACGATGGACGGATTTAACAATACGTTCGGTAATTGTGTTTTCTTAGAAAAAAAATGAGAAAGAGCAGGGAGCGGAAAATCTTGTTTAAGAGACATTAGTCCAAGGTGTCACCCTCACCGATCCACCACAACCAACACTGTCATTTATATATAGATATAAGCAGAGAGAGAAAGAAAAGAAAAGAGGAAAATGTTCGGTTCGTTTCTCCGATTGTTTTTCACGTCACGACCGGTGAAAGGGAAGAGTAGACAGGAGGCGAAATATGGTGTCCGTTCAAAGTGGATTACTGCACCGCATCGACCAATTTCGCTGTCTATTTATCAAACAGCTGGTCTTTCTGTATATATATATATATATATTACACGTATACTGTGAACAGCACGTCGATGCAACGGCAGAATACTATAATGAAACGAGGGGTAGTTTTCCGGTGTTTTTTAATCCTCACGCAGATACGTGCGTGTATCTCTCTATATAATATAATATACACACACAAGCAAATATATTGAGTTTGTAAGGGTAAATACGCACGTAAAAGTATAAATGGACGTATACGATGCGTACGGACATACACCCTTTCGGAATGCAATCGTCGCATATATATATATGTATATATAAGGCAAATATATATAAATACAATACAATATTTCGAGAGTTGTACATACAGGGCACGCGGTACGTGGAATACTCTTTCGCGGCTTAGCGCCTTTTATTAAGTAAACTGCCTTCCCTCCTCCGTAATGGACGCGGAAGTCCTACTGCTGCAGGGTAGAAAAACATGGACTCGATCGGTGCACGAAACAGCTAGCGGATGGATATATACCGAAAGGTCACAACGCGTTGTTTGCCAAACGCCAAGTGTTCGCACGTGGACCGCATACAAATTAGGACTTTTGCAACAGTCCCGCGCTGCCGACGTCCCGACCTCGACGCAAAGGTGCACAGGACGGGATAGAGGATAGGCATAGTGGGCGAATAAGGGATGAAATGACCGTCGCGTGTTGGACGTGCGTTAAGCTCATTGAAAACGGACGGACCACTGCCGAATCATCAGTGTGCGAGCGACCTGCAACGCGTCTTAAATGAAACTCGCGGTAAACACGGTGATAATGATATTACCCACCGAAATTGAACGACCGTTACCGGCAGCAGTGACGATGAACGCGGACCGTATACTGTTCCAATTAAAAGAAGGTCGTAACCTACCTCGTACTACACGCCCGTAACTATATACCCTATATACAATATTATGCTACTATATATAATATATAATATAATACATACTACACAATTCAAGTAGGTACGGTTCGCTTTACTTCTACTATACAATGTTTGCTGAAGGTACTCCAAAAACAGCGCGTTATGTTTGAACGTTTTAATAGTAAGGTATACACAAAACTCGTTGCAGGTTTACGATACACGTCTTTCTTTGTTTTACACTCAATTATATACGACTTGCTAGGTAGTCATGTTGCTATAACTTCACTTGCAGCACTCTTCATCGTATTCAGGTAAACACTAGCTATACCTCGTAGTCATAATTATTATACGTACAATACATTTTTTGTTCAACGCATTAACTGTATGCACTTAATGCGTCAGCGATGCGACCAATATTCGAGTTATGGAAATTTAAGTGTTTAAATATTAACCAGAGATTTTTCTGAAAAGGAAAAAATGACGATGTACCGAGACAAAATAAATATGAAATCACTTAATTTCGTAATATTATATATTATACAAAAAAATTAAATGATTGAAAAATAAGTTTAACAAATACATATAAATAAAACAACTGTAGATTAACACAAAAGTATATACAAACAGAACAATAGAAAATAAGCATCGATATAAGTAATAAACATATAATAATTAACTATGGATATATTAGATAAATAGATATATAAAGGTATCAAATTATAATATACTTAAATTTCTATAGAAAATTGTATATATGTTTTAAAATAATTACAAAGCTTTTAAATATGTTTTAATAATTATAAGTTACAACAAACTTTTAAAATAAGTTTTTTAGGCATGGTGATAAATTAAAAACATAAGAAATTGCCATCATCGATCAATATGAAACTTACGCTTCGAAAAAAATCAAATAAGATAATAAAATTATTCAAAAACATTAAGTTAAACAATATTATTATCCACATACACATCTAATATTTCATTCCATATTTTTTGTTATTTGAAAATTTCATCACATTAATAATGTTGCTTTAGTGATACCGACATTTTACGTATATATTAGCTTAGGTTACAATACGTATAATCATTGTTATCATTATTATTATTATTGTCGTAATAATGGTTAATTACATTTTCGTACGAAAAACACACGGGAGCAGGTGAATTGCCTATATGAGACGCCGCGGTATAACCAACCCACAGTATCAACGGTTACAATATTCCAAATTTATATTATATTATATTCCTCACACAATGTACCATCCAATATACCCACCACTGGGCACAGTTCTAAAACTACTGATTTTATTAACCCGCCACTAAATATAAGAACATTTTTGTCACATCATATACATTTCGGTTGGTCTTTATTTCAACATCGAATACCAGATTATTTATCTATCTCCACAACTCTCGATAATTACAAACGTACTATAATGACATCAAAAAAATAATATTAGCAGCATAATGCTAAAAAAATTTTTTTAATATTAATTAAGATCAAATATAATAAATATATATATATTAATTAGATATATTTTAACACATTAACTAATACAATTACTGAAATTTAAATAATATAGATAATAGATGAGAATCAAAATTTGATTAAATAATTATAGCCATTAACACTAACATAATATTATAAATTACCGAAAATAAACGTAAATTAAATAAAAGTTAGTTAATAACTGCGATTATAATAAATAATAAGTGTATTATGTTAAAAATTCAAAAATATAATATATATATATAATATAGGTAATATACTACTATCACATACAAAAACAATTTATGAACATTTAACGTTGACTTATTTTTTTTAACAACGCCTATATTAAAATTAAAAAATATGGTTGAATTATGTACCAATAAAAACCAATAGTTATTAACAATAATGGTTAGGTTGCAGCTATTGATTTTTAATCCCTTCTGTGAAAAATAATCCAGAGCAAATAAAAATTAAATATACACAACACATGTATAAATTCATCAAACATAAATTTATTTCCACGTTGACAAAACTACTATTTCTTTCAACCGTTTACGATTTTACAGATTTAGAGTTTTAGTATCAAATGTGTGTATCAACTTACTTCTATCACACTTCGCACACTATTTACAATGCACACAGTCATAGTAGGAAATTCAATACATCAGACAACGTTAATTAAACTCGGAAAATCGTAAAATTTTTTTACAGCACAAAACTTTTATCAGTGCAGAAAAACCCTTTGGTTCTTTGGGTAATAAACTCCCATACGACAGTCTAACCATAAATCAATGCATCCCCTAGAAACCCGTATAAAGACCCTAAGGCTAACCCAGTGAAAGGATACTTTTATCATCCTATTATCTCAGAAGTTCTTTTAGTTATTTACCGAAAAAAAATTATAAAAAATAAAATAAAATCTAAACATGAACAATTTCATTTTTTCGTTTTACCGTACAAGTATATAAAATGTACAAACTTAATTATAACCATTATTTACTTTAAATCACTAACTTCATTATTCTAAAAAGTA
Source organism: Rhopalosiphum padi (assembly GCF_020882245.1). Taxonomy (NCBI): domain Eukaryota; kingdom Metazoa; phylum Arthropoda; class Insecta; order Hemiptera; family Aphididae; genus Rhopalosiphum; species Rhopalosiphum padi. The sequence continues at coordinate 24,554,227 of NC_083597.1, read as the reverse complement.
TTAGTATTTATGAATAAAAAAAATGAATGTATAGATGCATATAATATTAATGTCTGCCGAGTATTTGGTATAAAACTTGAGAATTAACTTTATATAAACTTACAATAAGAGATTTTGTGTTCTTAAAAAATTATATAATACATATTGAAACAATATTATGCACCAATTTGTGTACAAATTGACATTTAGTTTTAATTGTTTTATCAATTCACATGTATTTTAATTGCAACATTATAAACGAGACAATACGTTAATTTAAGATATACGTTAAGATATTTTTGATTTATCAAAATCATGAATAATTAACTATACGAGTATTAAAAGCAACACATTAAAAAAATATATATATTTGTAAAAGTAGCATATATAATTATACAAGTATTTAATATTTTTTTTTAAGAATAAGTAAAAAAATATAAAATAAAAAAGGATTGACCAGAATAATAATTTAGTCTATTTGTAACGATAAATTTAAATTTCGGATGACCTAATTATTTTCTGAGGCATGTAAATATATTATGACTAATAATAATTGAAGTACCTATATATCATGTTTGTATTAAATTAATTGTACTGTATCAAAACTTCAATATGTTACTATAAATATAATAATATGTACTTACTTACTAACCTATGTTTTCAATTTATATGGCAAATAAAAATTACATACAGACAGAGTATCCATAGTATCGTTTTTTTGGGATGAAATAAAAAAATCGCATTTTCAATTCAGTTTAATTTTCATAAAAACAATGAGCTAATGTGTTATTAAAATGCAATACGTCAAATAGTCTTTTTAAAATACAATAAAATAAATAATTTTATAATATTGATTTTTAGGAGAAAAATTATTTTAGTTTCTAATCAAAACTTACAGGGAACAATTAATTTACCATCAAATGAGTTTGGTATGGGCTTTTTGTTTTTACTATGTTTAAATAATTTTATATAGGACCTTTAATTTTAAAAGTATATTAAAATTCATCATTTATTATCTTGTATAAATTACCTTTAAATATATCACTTATTTATTGTGCTCTAGAGAAGTGAATACTGTGCCTATATCTATAACATCTTTCACAAATATAAATCATCTACTTTTGTTGCATAACCAACTTGCTAATGTAAAAAAAAAAAATTCTATAATATATGTCTGGCAAAATATTTTTTGGCGTAACACGATTCTAGGTCGAGTATATAAAGGGATGGAAAATAGGGAGGTTGAACATTAATTTTTCAATTTGAAGTTAACATCGGAGCTAAAAATACACTATTTCTGTACACAAGCTTTTTATAAGATTGGATATTTATCACGTATTCAAGTATGTACAAACGCGAATAAAAAATTGAGAAAAACTTTTTGCAGCCATGGTGTATAATACATACCGATTTAGAGACATAGTAATGTTAAATAAAATGTGTCAAAACAAAACAATACATCATAAGTCACAATAGGTTTATATTTGTAACCTAAATTATAATATAGTGTATGTAGTAAATTGTATGTATAGTGTATACATTTCAATGAAACACCAACAGTAAAAAAAAACTGTATTCACACATGACGTTATAGTTGTTAAGTCATAGCTGGATAATATACGACATACATAAACGTTGCACCTATACGTAAACAAAATAATATATATTATATACATTATTGTTACACAAAGTATAATATAATACAATGGTTATTTCAATTCATCAATTTTTAACAAAATCACGACGAGAAATCGTTTTCAGTCGGGTTTAAGTCCGAAAAGACAAAAGATAAATAACAAAAAAAAAAAACAATAGTGTAATTTATTTCTCCTTAGGGCCAAATAACCCAAGTGGAAAACAACACGAAAACAGTAATAAACGTAAGTCTTTTAGAAAGGAAACGTTTGTCACTTTTTAAAAGCTCTCTTAATGATATCGTTAATAGAACTATAAGTGCACTATTAAGTCATTATAAATAGGTATCACTATTGATACGATACCAACTACGTATTCATTATGGAATTAATAATCGATAGTCATATTGTATGTAACTTTTGGACATTTAACTAGGTACGTTTTATTGTGTAAATGTGTATATTAAATTGGTTATATAATATCAATTTAAGATTAGATATTTTCATATAATATATCTCATTCACAAAATATTAACCAAACACGATAAAAAACAAATCTATATACAATGAAAACAATAAATACACCAGTAGACAGAAACGAGATCTGGAAGGTCTTGAATACAAAGAGGAAATTAAGATTTTGTTGTTTTAAACAAATTTCGTCGACGCGCATGATATTTTTATTATAATATATTGAAATATGTATAAAAATATTTTACAGTCTTGTCATACTTAAAAAAAAAAATAGTAGAAGCATAATACTATTTTATCGATTTCTTTGAAGTCTATAATGAGTCGCAAGGATAGTTTTTTATGTTTTGGTGAAAGTTTCAAAAATAACCGAAAACTCACAGTTAACAGGGTGGATACAATTCAAGTCGTTTATACAGTCTAAAAGTTTTTTGGGCACGTGTTAAATTAATTAACTGCCGTTTTTAGCCTTCAGGCTTTTGAAAGCAAAGGAAAAGTTCGTTCAATCATAGTTCTTGTTTTCGCTCACAGCATTTTTATATACTTACACCGTCGTCAAATAACAACTCACACACCAATATATAACTTGTTTGCGAACATTTGCGGGGTTGATATTCTGATGAAAATGTGTACGGCCTACTAACTGAGAGATGACCGACGGCTTAACTGGAATGGACTACCGTTGTGTTCACTCAACCGCGTCTGTATTCGCAATAGGCTTTTAGAAATGACCGAAGGCGACTATTTTACACAAAATATATTTACAGTTTTACACGCTACGTTCCGAGATTGGATTTAGGTGAGTATCATTACTGCTGATAATAATATTATATCCTTTACAATTTTAGGAGTATGATGTCTTAAATAACCGATTAAATAAATAAAAAATATATACATATATATTATATAAAACATATTAAATAATTCATTAATAATTATTTTAATTTTTAAAACATGAAATACTGTTTAATAACATTAATATAGATAATAAAATTAATGTATTTGCACACTCTTATATTCTTAACATCATTTATTTTAATACAAGTTGAAAAGGAATCTACTTAAATGTAAAATAATAATGACTCATTGACATTATGTTAACTGCCTAACTATACTTGTCTAAGTGACACTTTTACAAAATAATTCAAAAAGGAAAACAATATGTGTATAAAATACATCCGAAGGTAGAAATCCAAATGTAAATTAAATTATGTAGACGCATGCGCTTATGCTACGACCTAAAAACATAACGTCTTACGCGGATCTTTTGAAACGTTAAACCACAGCCAAGAAAACCGTATACAACTTACCATGAGGTTCACAAACATTTATATTTTCAGCTAAGATCACGTAGACAAGTCAGCGAGTTAATTTCTCCTGAGACTGATTCCGGTCAAAGACCTGACGGATTCAATTTCCCACAAATCTCAGACTTTTAATGAAAATACTACATGATTTTTATTTATAAGAATAATTTATTTTTAATAATGATCAAAATAGGTATATACTGATTAATAAAAAATTATATTGATACGTATTGGTCGGAAATTATGTACTAAAACATTGCGATAATTATTTCAATACATTTTGGTGAAAACAAATTGTTTTAAAATTAAATTTTTTTTATTCAAACAAGAAAGACAAATTTAATTAAACTATAAAAAAGTCGGTACTACTTTCATACTTTAATCTACATCTGTAATTTTATATTCTGAATTTTTGTTCATCGAAGTATACAAATGTAAAAATTGCCTAGCCTAATCTAATTTATATATATATATATATATATAAAGCGTAGCGTAGGTACATTCTATACATATATTATATCTATATAAAGTAAAAACCAAATTATTTATTTAAAAAAAGAGTAATAATATTTAACTAGTCTTTCGCAATAAACTACAGTTTAAAACTTTTAATTTTAAATAAATAAAAAATTAATTTAAACTCTATGCAAACTATTTGTTAATAATGTTAAGTGTAAAAAACAAAAATGTAATTATTTCTCTAAAAATAATAAAAAAAAGTTTAATGTTATTTATAAGTCTATAAAAAACTGCTTTTTGATTTCAATATAATTTTTAAATATTTACATAACATCATATATTTTTATACGGGTTTTATTAGTAATTATTAGTAATTGTATTATTTTAACGAATGTATAATATATGGTCACACGAAAAGCATCTTGACAAAGGTAATATTAATTTAAAAGTCTACAAAATGAAATAAATAACTATTTGTTAATTTTACCAGATATTCATGTTTTGAAGATAGTGGTTGCCCCATGATAGCGTAGTTATAATGTCAAACAGTGATTAAATAATGTATTTTATAATTACAAGTCATATTGATAACAATAATACAATCTCATATTTATAAACACTCAAACTGCGATTTCATTCATGAATAGTCATAAAAGTAAAAACTAAAAAATACGAGAATTTACGTTGTACGACGACACCACACGCTTAAGTACGGGCGAACGACTGCGGCCGTTTCGGGACTGTGACGTTTTAGCGGTTGCCTGTCTGTCTGCGTGGACGGCGCAAAATCCGCGCCGCTCAGTTTCCGCCCACTATACCTCTTTTTCCTCTCCTCTATCACAAAAACCTCCCAGTGTACATATAAATAAATGTTTAGAACGAAAACCTTCACAGTTATTACTATCATTTAAATATCATCACAGACTGGTTTTTTTAGTTTAATATAAAAAATAAAAATGTTTCTATAATTGGCATGTATTATAATATTATGATGCCAAATATGAACCCACGTGTTCAACTACCTATTAATACGTAATAAATAATAATATATTATTTAAAGAAAAATTTCATAAAATTAACTATTATGATTATATTTTTAAAATAATAATAATAATAATATACAAACGTCATTAAAGTTTTAATATACCTAATCACTTCAATTATTAATTATGAATATATATTCTCAATTAAATCATTTATTATACCACACTAGATTTCAATAAATATTTAACTATAATGCTATTAATTAAAAAAAATATTACTTACATTAGATTCAAATTAATTTTTAATATTTCTAAAAACTATAGTTAGTTATAACGATATATATATTTTTTAAATATTTGATCTTATTTTAATATTGTAATGCCTGCAAGTACAGTGAATATCTACACGTTTTATTCCTGAATTTAAATTTTAACACGAGTAATTAAATATTCATAAATAGGTATTTTGTACTTGTATAGTTGTATAACATAATTTATATAACAGACCTTACTAAATTGAATAGCTATGACATATAATCCTCACTAATTATTAGGTACAAAAATAAATACTAAATATTAGTTCCGCAATCATTTAAATTTAATATAAATATAAAAAATATGATAAAAAATTAAATATACATTTTTGTAAATTAATTCTATAATATTTAGATAATACTATTTTTCTCAGTCATAGACACTTTGAAGATAAAGAAAAATATAATAATTCAGTATAAGTCGTTATACATCATTTTATAAAAAACTTTGGAATAAAAAAACTATTTAAAATAAATACGAGCCACGGGGTATCATCATAGCCAACAAAAGATATGGTTAAGTTATTTTTAAGGCAGAAGGAAACATGAACTCCATATTTCCACTAGTGAAAAGTTATTTTTTCAGATATGTAAAACTATCTATACATTTTATATCATATACTTTCTGAAAATGAGAACTATAAGAGTAAATAGCTATTGTACTAGAGTAACGTTAAGGTTCAAACATTAATTTTAGTGTCATTATTGTTAATTCAACCATAACAATGGTATAGAATTTAATTATTTAATTTTAGTTTATAGATTTATTTTTTAGTTATACATCAATAAAATAATAAAATAAGTAATTAGATATAACGATTAAAAATATGTAAGAATAAAGAAATAACTAAGTTTATTATTTTTTAATGATTTACTGTTTATATAAAAAAAAAAAAATATTAAATGTGTAAGTAAATTATACTTTTATTTTATTTATTTTTTTGTACTATTAAAAACATATATTAGTTACAAAAGCATAATGCCTATCATAATTGACATACAAAATAAATACAATGAAGTTAATTTCAGTTTAAACAAAATTAATTATTTGAACCAAAAGTAATATTAAATATTATTCAAAATATTAAAATTCAATTCAAGGTAGCTAAAATAAGGTTGATAGTATTTAGAAGTTCAAAGTAAAATAAAACTTCGCAAAATTAAAATTAATTTTCATGATAAAAAAAATATTGTATATGAAATTTTAATGCAGTACAGTAACCAAATAATATTTTGAACAAATATATTTATTTAAAATTCAATAATTATATATATACATATATCATAGTAAAATAATCAACTATTTTTGATCGGTAAACATTTACGAACAGTTGTTAATAGTCAGTATGCATATCAAATACATTATAATTTATTTCAACTTAAGTTTTTAGTATCTCTTTCTGTAATATAGCTAATTTTAGTTCAGCAGAACCCATCCTGTGTTGTTAGCTCTAATATGATAATGAAATAATTTATTACCAAACTTTCGTTTAAGAATATCATCTAGCACAGATAAAAGCGCTGTTTTTAATTCGCCAACATCCTCTGAAGTTAACTTTAAGACAATTAGCTGCCAAAATATGTACGTGAACGTATACGGAAAAATTAAAATTAATAACACACTTAATAAATTAATTATAGGCCATAATATATAAAATCATATGAATAGCTACTACAATTTTTTTTTTAAATCTCAGCATACAACTCAATACTTAGGTAGTAAAATTCTATAAATTTACACATTAGTTAAAAAGTAATGATTATCAAAGAATAATCCTATTATAAGTAGATACTTATATTTAGTCTCGTTCTTGTTTTAAAGATCTATTAACATATCTAATATTACAAAAATGAAAACCAACATTTCTTTTGCTTAGATTGCAAAGAAAACATATAAACATGTATGTTCGTCTTTTATGATAATTTATGAAAAATCACAACCTTTCAACAAACACGTTAAAACGTGTACACGCAAAGAATATTTATGTTTACAAAACGTTACCAGAAAACTAATATTGATGCAATGCAAAAGAACCATACTATCATGTAATGCAATAGCCGATTCAGTTTGGTACAACGACCCGTATAGAAGTTTTACAAACACGCAATGTGTCTGGCCTCACGATTTGCGGAAGCTTGGCATTCAATTAAAAGTAATTATTTTAATTTTACGTAGGTCTACTGGTAACTATCGTTTCATTTGCACTAGTTAAGTCCAATAAAATCGACTAGGTTAAGTATACAATTTTACAAAATTGGCTTAGTGCGTCAACTTAGAAGCAATTTATTACGTTTACTAATAAAATGTTTAATAAAGCAATATTGTAGGTACAATATGTTTATGTTGATCAAAACAAATTTATGATAGAACACGTAAATATTCAATCAAAATAAATTATAAACAGATTTTGAAGAAGTAGAAAAAACTTTAAGCCAAAAAGTTTACCATTAATCTTTTTTTTAATTATGCTATTAACTATGATATTATCAATTTTATTTAATTTTTTTTATTTTATACTTGAACGATAATATAAACCTACTAACTAATTAACATATCGATAATAATATCGATTTTAATATGTAAAATATTATTCAGTATTTTAAAAATATCGTCTTTTTTAAATTAAAATGTTATACTGCAAATCATTGGTGCGCTCCAAAATTTATAATATTTAGACCGTCCATCAGAATGGACTGCAATAAACTTTCTATACATTACATAGCGCTTTATATGTATGTGCTGCAACAGCATAATGTCACTGCTACGGAATACCATGGGAGTTGAGGTATTATCAAAATGATTTATTAAAGGCACTACTAGTAGTAACTTTTGGTAGGTTCTGGTTATAGTTTTTTTTCTTTTCCCCTCTATTATGTTTTATAGTTCCATATAAATCAACCAATCATATACGCATTACTCCGCCTGTGGCCCAAGAATAAGATTTTATCAATAAAACATTTTTAATAATAGTTTTTTAATTGATCATAATAAGTTATTATTAGGTTATAATTATTATTAGTATCATAAATGTCAATCAAAAATTGATTTTATCCGTTTACTAAAAATTAAAAAATATTAGTATACTAATATAGTACTACTATAGTAGTTAAGCTATTTTAAAGAAATGAGTTTTAAAGGAAAACCATTATCTGATATAAGAGCGATATTAAAATAGTATTATACTTTTATATTACAATAAATTACCATTATTCTAAACAGATTAAAAAATAATAACGATTATTTACCTTACCGAATACTACATTATTGATCAATGATGAAGTAGTAATATTAAATTACATTAAAACTAATAAATAATATACAGTTCAGCATACAATTGTTTGTGGTATATTTCATTTTTATTACTATTACGATAAATTTTAAAATGTTCTGTTGTTGTATAACACCGCTTGTTATTATGTGCACACACTTTTTCACAATTAAGATGAAATGCCCGTCAGTCTATTGACAGATGATTGCGAGCGTGGCTTTTTGTTCGAGGGGACGAATTGGTAATGAGAAATAATGAAGACGGATTCCTAGTGGAAAATCGGTAGTAGTTAATCCATTAGGCCGACTATGGTTTTTCTTGAAATAACGATGTTTAAATTCAATCTTCTGCGTGTATCTTTTAAAACATTCAGTCACATCAATCTTCCGAATGACGCGGCTTTCTAACAAAAGTCTCAAATCCTATCAACAACCAAGCAAAGCATGATGTTGGCCGATGAGTTGTAACAATTGTATGACTATAATAGTTAAATAATAATATTATACTATTATTACGATACATACGGTATAGTTACTATAAACCAAAAATCCTTATAATTTACATCTAGCAATACTATAATGGAATATAACCATTATTATACAATATAATCGGAGTAATCAATTGAAATAAGAACAATTCTAGTAAGTAATAAGAAAATTAACATTGAAGCATAATATACAAAAAAATACATGAAAATATTTTATCTATTCATACAACAAAGCTATTGCTCTTAAACATTAATACAGAAATAAAAAAAAGTAAAAAAAAATAAAAGATTAGATTAAATATTATACATAATAAGAGACTATGCATATAAACATCAAAAAATGAAATTATTAATTTACTACGTTATTTTTAAAAAATCTACTAAATGTAGAATGTTTTAAGAACTGTTTAAGATAGAAAAACCATTTAACATAGCATAATTATTGGGATTTCTTGAGCTGGACATATTGAAACACAATATAGGTTAGGTATAGTATACATAAACACTATACATAACTATAAAAACCCAAAACAAACATACAAAATATAAAGTCCATTTTTCAATAATATCAAAACAAATTGTTTAGTTTGCAAAAGTTAATTTAAAAATTACATTTTTCTATAAGCATAGAAACACTATCAAAAATTAAAAAAAAACAGCAAATATAAGTACCTACAATATATAATATTATGTCGTTGACATAATGACATCTAAGATATATTAACAACCTGAACCAATTTAATATTTTCGAAATTTCAAAACACGAAAAAATACTTTTCTAATTTAATCTATTTAAAAAAAAAAAAAAAACTTAACATACTATAACAACTAACAATACCATTATATTGTTGCATATTCTACAATAAAAACAATCTCAAATACATGATAGTAACTATAATAAAATTGTATACTTTATGTCAGCTCATATATTTACTTATTAAAACCACTTAATTCTTTTTATACATTAAAATGCTGTTACTAAATTTAAAAATTATACATTATGTTATACTAATAATGTATAAACATAAAATTAATCTCTAACATGCATCTGAACTAATGACAGTCTGGGATTAAAATTGAGATTTCTAACAGCTGTGCCTTCAATTTTTAAGTCCCCACTCTTTTAAAACAATAATAAGAAAATTATTAAAACACTTGCATTTATAAGAAATGTGATACACTCGTTAGATTTACAAAGAAAAATAAGGAAAATATATTTTAAAAAGAAAAATTAAAAATACATATAAACTATCTGTTACACAGCAAAACGAAAAATTACATGAATTTAATAACACAGATATAATAAAATCGAATTCAATATTTATTTTACATTAACAATATGCTATAAGTTATATTATTACGTATATTTAAATTTATAGTATAAAGAAACATAAAACTATATCGTATTTTAACATTAAGCTGTTTATGTATTACAATAATATAAACACTTATGAAAAGAAACTAACAGATATGACAAACTTTGATTGTATAATCTTATTAAACATTTTGGAATGAATCCAAGTTATTGAACTCGGGAATTTTATAAAAAAAACTATCATTTATGAAAATCCAACATAAATTCTCTATGCGTATTACGTGTTACAAAATAATAATTAATATGTTAACCATATTCAAGCAGTTTATTGAATACAGTTATGTTATTAAAACTAATAATAAACACTTCTATTGAGAGCTTTAGGTATACTAAAAAGATTTTATTTTATTAAATAAATACTATATTTAATACTGAACTGCTGATATTGCATATTGTTAAATAATTAATGACTAATTAAGATAAGATTATATAGTTTAATAACTCATCGTGTTATTAATGTTTTTGATTAAACTGTTGTATTTTAAAGTTCAATACCATTAAATAAGCAAAAATGGGTATCTAAAAAAAAATGTCAATTGTAAAAATGTTTTTTATACAAGACATAACAATTTTATTTATAATAATATTATGGTTTCTAGTAAGAACATAATTTTAGTTTATGGATATAAAATATAGTTTGGCTTGTACTTTATAGTGTCAATAAATATTACACAATACTGCGTTTTCTTTCATAGTTTGAACTCTGATTATATCAAGTTAAAGAAAATGTGTCAACAACTTTTATAAAACTTACGCAAACTATTTTGTGAAAAATATGACATCTTTTTTTTACAGTTATACTCAAAGTTGTGTATTTTTTTAATTCGAGTTTTTCAAATCATCGCAAACAATAGCTCACAAAAAACTATAAATTTTCAAAAACAAAGGGTAAGCAATAATTTTTGCACATTTTTACACTTCTATAAATCGACGCCTAAAGCCAATAAGTCCGTCGATAGCCATAAATATCACCATTTCGCGGTACTCAGAAAACGAATGTATATATATATATATATATATATTATACGTGATATCAAAGCACGCGCAGTGTTCGTATACTTTCGTTTTGAAAACACTTAACAAGAAAAACTTCTCAAAACGTAGGGAAGAACCAGATGGGTTTTATCGACTTGTACTAACGTACGAGGAAAATGTATGTGAATTTATAATAACCAATAGAAGTTATTCACCTACAAGAAATAAAGTATATAAAAAAAACAAAGATGAGAGAACAGTTGGGCTGTCACCGAGTGTGGAATATATTGTAATATTATGTGCATTTTTGGAAGACTTCCAAGTAACTGAAAGAATACACATCATCCATATGCCAGTTATGCATATCCGACAGGATGCAAGAGAATCGTACAAAGTAGCAACCGACGAGTACGATATATTTTATGATTAAACAAATACACGGTATACTAATTATGTTGATTTTCACAACACACAAAACAAAACGTTTTTTGAACTATTTATTATCAGTTGCATAGAGAAAATCCAATGTTCATAAACTAAAGAAAATCCAATTTAGTCTTTATTCTTAATTTAATACAAACGTCAAATAATTTAAACTCTAGCTATTTCCAATATAAAACTTTTTAATTACTTTCTAACATTAAAACTAACAATAGCTCATAATTTATTGGAAAACTCTATAAAAAAGTATTATTCAATAAGTTATAAGCGTTTAAATATGTAATGAAGTATTAATAATCAATTAAAACAATTAGTTATTAGGTACTATAACTACACAATAATAATTAAGTTTTTAATTCTTTTGTGAACTCACAAAAAATAACTATTTCCCAATAAATACAAAAATGTATTCGAAATCATATTCAAACAATTAGCATTTACAACTAGATAATTAATTAAAACAATTATTAATACAATGTTATAGTACATAAAATAATATTATAATAATTTATTATTAATTATTAATTAAAATATAATTATGTTATTATAATTTTTGTTTGCATTTTAATTTTAATATGGTTTCATATATATTATAATGTTTTATTAAAAATGTATTATTTATTGAATGTTAAAAATATACTTTAAAAAAGAAGCTATTGATTTTACAATAGTGGGTTTTTGCACTGAACATTTTGGAGCGGTAAAAATCCCAAAATTCCATCAGTCAACCAGAAAATGAATAGGTACACAATATACAAAAAAAAGTAACTTTTCACCTTTTTCAAAGGCGAAAGGTTTTTTAAAAAAATAAAGAAAAGAACAGAGAATAATAAAAAAAAAATAAACAATAAAATCTTGACTGATTACCGACATTAACAGTATAGGTAGTAAAAGGTAGAAATTAAATTAAATTATTTTTGAAATTTGAATATCTTAAATCGTGTATAATTGTAATATTTATAATATTTTTATTTGCATAAAACTCTTTTACGATCGTTTATTAATATAATTTATTAATTTATATTAAAATATATAAATGTTTACAAGTTCATTTTAACGAATCATAAGGGTGAATATTTTGAAAGTAATTTCATATTATAGTACCCGATCCCTATGACTACGTATGTTCAACTGAGTTTTGGGTACTGTAAACTTTCACCCCTTTAATCCTATGACTGCACCCAAGGTTTGCTGCCATTATACAACCTTCATGCAGGCTAGTAATTAATAGACGACATTTTGGACTCCAAGATAATGTCCCTTTGGTACGCATTGCAGGCGTTGTTGATGTTTTTCCTCCTTTAGTCTTTACCCCAGAGGGCTCACAAATACAAGACCAAAGTTTAACACACACAATCAAACTAACCATACTTATAAAATCTTACAGAAAATATTTACAAATAAAAGGATTATAGTAAATACATTTTTTTTTTAATATATTAAGTCATTGATGGAATATAGTATAGAAAAGACAATGACAATTAATAATGGCATAATAAATACCATTGTATCATGTAAATTCCACTCGAACGATATTTTCAACTCCCTGCAATTTTATGTCGTTTACTTTAAGAAACGTGCTTTTTGTTTACATTTTGGAAATAACCTAATTTTTCTAAGCATACTAACGTCATAAAATTAAATGAACTCATTATAAATCCTCGTCATTTCTAACAATTCTCAACAACTATGGGAAATTAATATCTGAACAAAATTAAGCAAATTTCACAATATTAAAATAATAAAATTATATTAATTTATACCAATAGACAATATTTTGCACGTATTGACAACGCTCTAAAAAATATTAAATACAATTAATAAGTATTATAAATCAAAATTTAAAAATCCAAAAGTAGATTCCAAATTAACTTCAATTAAATAAACTAGTATAGGTACTCAAATTATAATATTTACACAATTTTAGATTATTGAAAAAAATACGTAACTTTATACTGCTATAGGTAGCATATCGAAATATAGGGTATATTATACATTAGTTATGTATAAAAATAAATTTAAAACATACTAGGTATTTAAATTTAAAATAAATAAATTATTTGTTTTTATTAATAATCACATAATTCTACATTAAATTGTTTTATAAAAATAAACTTATATTCATTATTGAGTGTATCGTAGTAGTTTAATTAAACAGATAGATAATGAATATAATGAAAAAGTAAAAAACACATGTTGTAGTGTTTACCATACATATTTTAAACGACAAACATATTTTAATATAAAATCTCGATCTAGTTTTTTTTTTATCTATTATACTTGGGATCTTGCTCGGGGTCTCACCCATCGGGATAAATGTCAATTCATATTAGGTTTACTATTTGTTCACGTTGTTCGGTGTAACTTAAATGAATAAGCCAATAAGTGTATAACATTTACCGGAATGATAGAAATTGACCTAACAAGGTAAATCGCATTACTGTTATTGAAAATCGTTCCCTAGTGGTTAGCAATCAAAACTGAATTGAAACAAACGTGTTTAAGAGAAAATAAAACATATCACATAGACACTAAATCGTAGGTTACCGGTCTTGAACTATGCGTTTTCTAGAAGCATTTTATCTAAATTAGTCAAAAGTATAAAATAAAAAATAAATATAGTAGGCATTACTACCCTTATATTCTTTCTTTCTTTACGCTGCGATTTGTCTAACCCCGAAACCCTAAAAAAATACACATACACGCGCGTACGCTAAGCACCACCTTCATCTACAGGATCGAAGCCAGTCATTTGTTCTTCCGTTTTTTATGAGGTCTTGTAGGGGCTTTACGTATGCCCCAAGGGATTCAAGAACTGTCACGTTTATGCAACAAGACAAGTCCTAAATCTAACTTGACGCTACCTGGGTATATACACACTTTTTGGTTACGTGTATTTGTTCAAAAAATTATTTCACAAAAAATTTATAAAAAAATCTAATATATGATCAAAACATTTTTTAAAATAAATATATTAATTATACTTATTTTACCTATTACAAACTTACGAAAGATAAATTTAAGAACAAATAAAAATATAATACTTTCAATATGTAATTACTTAGTTCAAAATGTTTCTATACACTCATATACTTACCTACATATATAATTATACAAATAAATGATTTAGACTAGCATAATCAATTATAAAAAATATGATAGACCTACCAGATATAATTATACGATAGTTGAATAGTTCAAAAACTAGACTAGAAATAAATAAAATTAGTTAAATCGTAAAGAGTATATAATAAAAAAAAGACGCCAGACGTTAATAAAAGCGAACAGTATATATACTTTGGCAAAATTCCAAACTGTTTGAGGAGATTGTTAATCCCCCAGGTGCACAGTGCACAGATGATGTCTAAATCCGTACATAAGTCGAGTTTTCCAGGACATATTTACTTACTAGAATATCCATTTTTATTAAAATGTATAGTGATCTTTAAAAATATATTTCAGAATATTTTTATAAAAGGAAACAGAAGTTTAAAGCTCAATAAATGAATTTTATTTTAAAAATAACATGTACAATTAATTATTTAAAAAAAAAAATTGATAGGTTTTGTTGATTCAATGACACTGTTTATATATTTTTAGCTGCTGGTTTTTATTATTGGTTTGACAATATTATTTAGATAATTAATACCTAATAACATTTTCGTTAAATCAAATCAACAACAACATACAACTTCACAATATTTTAATTACATTTTTAAAGAACTAAACAATTGTTATTTTTCTAGTTTTATAGCCAGATAAAATAAATTATACAAGCTTGAAAATAAATGAGTATTTTAATTATAAGCAATGTAATTCTGTTAAAAGTATAAACTCTGGAGAAAAAATAGAAATGCGCCTACTGGATTTTCAGACGCAATCACTTTTATAATCATAAATGTATTAAAAGAAACCTAAGTGAGAATATGCATAAAAGTTAAAAGGATACTAAAGTCAACGAAAACGGTTAAAAGCACTATTGAACGGGAGGTGCAAGAAGCCAAATCGAGATAAATGGTTCCCAAGAGACGAATTGTACAACAAAGTAGAGACACCAGGTATGATGCGAAATTAAATAAAAAATAAGTCCCTAGTGGTGTTTTCTTATCGCCAGCTACGAAAGTTATTTTTGCATAATGTGCGAGACTATTCATACATATTTTTGTATTCGAATCTATACACATGAAAAAAGATGTGTTTTTATTCATAAAAAGACAATGTTCCACCTTAAAATAAATTATGCTAAAATATAAGAGGTATCAAAAACATCATATTATTATCTACACAAAGTTTAAAAAAATGTATAAAATACAAATGCCTAAATAAGTTATAAATATACTATACCTAATACAAAATATTTTTTAAAAATAGCTATGGTCTATACTAAGAATAAATGTGTAAATGTGTTAGAACAATTATAAAATTATATTAACAATATAGTAATTAGAAGTCTAATTTATTTTATATAATAAAAAGCTATATTTATATGGAATATTTGTATTATAATATAATTTAAATATATTAAATACTACGAAAAAAAATTGTTTTCTTGATGTTAGTTAACAAATTTAACTTTTATTTAGACTGATAATATAATATATAACCGTAATAATTATATACAAAACAATGACTAATAAAGTAAATATACCGTGACACTTACACGAACTACAAAATAACTCTACAAACTTTAAGAGCGCGGATATGTTTAATTAACATGGGAGGTTAAATTATCGTTTTAGTTAAGAGTAAAATGTATTCTGCTAAAACTTATTTTTTGGATAATGGAATAGCTATTTATAAAATAAAACACTGGTAGGTATAATAAGATAGCAAAGTAACAATCTTTAAACAATTATATCTTAAGTAATAATCACAATAAATATACAGATAATTTTTATAAAACATCTACATATACAAAGCATGAAACTAGAATAATATATTTTTTAAATATTTGTATGATGTATTAATAGTCTATAGAAAGTATAGGAAAATACAATCTTCAATAATATTAAAATAAATGAATAAGAAATATCAATTATACATAAATATGTATAAATCAAAAATAAAATTTAGGGTTTAATACCAACAAATACTTAAGAGTATATCCAATGGATTATTAACTGCAAGTGTATTAGGTATTAATAAAAAATACAATATTAATGCAACATCATACTAAATTGAAAATCATTAACACATACAAACACGTCGTGGAGTTTGTAGGCATAATAAAATAAACACGCACACATAAGAAAATAGAGAAAATCACAATTTAACCAGAGCGGCACTTGGTTCACCATCCCTTTACATAATTCTATTGTCCAACAGCAACACGATTACCTAATAGTACTACATAATAGTAGTATTCGCTTCTTTTGCTGATTTCTAGTAATATTTCAAAAGAAATCCATTGGTCGTAATGAATTTCCCATTTTCCACTGCCCTAACCACTAGTCCCCTTTATAAAAGCATGAACAAAATAATGTCCACGAGAAATTGTTGCTCATCATAGCGGTGACATGTAATAAGCGCGACGCGTACAACTAGTCGCCTCGGGGAAAGTTTTGCAGCTCTCTGTTTTAATGGCTATCTAAGGATACATACCTAGCGTAGTAGGAACAAATATCCCGCTGTAAACGACCCTCGGGATATTTACTGTTATCGTTTAAGTCCAATACATTACATCAAAACTAATCAACAGCCCGGGGAGACCAACGATGGCTGTAGCTATTATTGTATAACTATCTATTACATCTTTAGTGGTTAAACATTAGCAGTATAATAGCGAAATTATAAACACAATAATGGTATTCAATTTAATTTTTCTGAAGTTTAAAATCAACAACATTTTACATTAAATATATAGTACTAGATATATATTATATAATTATGTAGTAAATTATATGTATATATATATATATAAACTTCAAAAATATATATGAAATATAATTCTCTCAATATTTTATTTTTACATTTAAACACAACACGGAATTCAAATTTAATCATATGAACAATTACTTATTTTTTAGCATTGAAATATCAATCTATTAAATCAAACTTAATTTATTACAAATTACAATTAATAAACTATAAAAAAAACTAATAACCTTAAAACACCAATTTCGGTAAAAAATAAAATTATGTAAACATACTATGACTTATATTTGTACATTGATAAATAGAATTTTATTTTTGATGTATAAATGTTGGTGACCAACCTAAAACATTCAATAGTATTATACAAGAAGAAAAAGTAGACCCTATCAACAATACGTGATAGAACGGAAGTTGGAGAGTAATAAAATTCAAACTTAAATGAAATACCATTTAATATACCATATATTATTATCATACACCCTAAGGGTATCTGAATTACCCTCACAATCCAACCCCAATGAATTTATTATTTTTTTTAATGTCACCAAATTAAAAGTATTTGTATTTTACCATTTGCTTATACGTATAATATGTATGTAGATAAAACAAAAAATATATAAATACCTATCGTTGCCAAATCTAAAATTAATAATATATTATTTACAAAGGAATATCCATTTGTTAATATGTCTATAAAATGTTTAGATATTTGTGAAAACATTTCTTGGAAATAATATAAAACTAGCTTTCAAAATATTACGACATATAAAAATATTAAATTAAGTATATTTTAGTCTCCAAAAATTTATAACTGATCAACAATCATTGTCATATGTGCATAAAAGTGATTTTGACATCACAATGATTGTACTCTTAAATCTCAAATGTTTTATTGTATAATTTTTTTACTAATAAGTGGATTGCCATAGGTTATAAAAAAAAATAATCATATATTCTCCTAGATTTCACAAAGATGTTTGTATGTGATTTTAATGTATATACATATATTTATATTCAGTAATACATAGAAATAACTCGATAAATTGATTTTTATGTGAGTTATAATACTTGTATATGAAGAAGTCGTACCAATGTAACAACTTTGCAATTGTCAAATGAGAGATTTAAGATACATATCTAAATACAATCGTTAAGAAATTAGCATCATCATACCCTAAAAGTCCCAATGAATCCTAACCAATTTTAATAATCCATTAAAATGGAACGCTACCCTTATTAGTTATTGGATACCTAATAATTACTATAATTTAACTGTATAACACGATCTCGTTAAGAATAATACTATTGTTCTGTATTATATGCCATTGCGTGATTTATATTTATTATTTTATCGATGTCAGATCTGCGACTGAAGCTATCATTATTTCCATATTATATGCTTCATTAAAGTTATTTAAGTTGTACAAAGTCAAATATTATGATTAAATAATTTATCAATAAAATATAAATAAAATTAAGCACCTATATTTTTCTAAGCTAAAAATGACTTAACTTTAAATTGCAAATGAAGTAAGAAAGTTGTTTAACTTGTTTTACTGTAACTATACAATGGCAATCGTATTAAAAACTTTGTATACGACAATTCCATTACATACAATATATACCTACTGGACAATTCGTTTATCAAATAATTTATCCGTTGCACAACAGTGAAGTTTTGAACTACATTTAGCCAATAGTCGTACTAGGGAAATAAGAGTTAGTACTTTAGTACTATGATGATAAGCTACGCATATTTGAATAATAGTTATAAAAGTTTTGAATGTCAAAAAAAATATGTTTAAAACTATAAAAACTATTTAGGTTTTTACCATTAATAACCTCAAATGGTACGTAAATAAAGTCTTTAGTTATATTTTTTTGTAAACTTTATAGATTATTTTATACTTCACAAATCTATTTTTTGTTTTTTTTTAACACATAATAATACTCGCACAATTATAATCATAACACTATAACTCATACATATATATGTATGTATGTATCTATAATAATTAAATTTAATTAAAGGTTTAAAAAATATCTATACAAAACTTTTTCTAAAAATATTATTATTATTTTATTTTTATTTTTTAAATGACGATCAAAATCTTCAGAGGTCTTCTAACCTTGATCGAGGCAAGAAAATATATACTGACGTTTTAATCCATCAAAAAATAAATAAATAAATAACTGACTAAAATCTACACAACATGAGCATTACATAACATGATTGATGCTATACCGCTCTCCGAGGTAAAAAAATCGTCCATTATTAAAAAATAAAAACAGTATCTTCATTCATCCAATAAAAAATGAAACAGCAAGGCTAATAGAAATTTCACAGTAAATTAGATAAAATTGTATTTATTGCAAATACTTTGAATAGAGTATAACACATATAATAAGTAAGTGGGAAATCGTTATTTGTTTGTTTTAGTTGTTATGCTTTACAAACTTTTCTTTGTTCTTGGCAGCCCTAACAAAATCGAAGAAGGTCCCTTTACCACGATAGTCTCAAGAGAATATCGAAATGGTTAAAACCTTCTACATACATTTTACGTCTTTTCGATATAAAACACGGAGAAAATCCTTTTTGCAGAAGATGAATACAAAAATAAATTATAGCCAGAAACGTTTTATGATTTAAACAATAAATTTGTCGATTTGTTCTATATAACTATATAGGGCTGTTTACGCTTTCATTTTCAATTATCTTCTACTCTATATTAGTTAAACTAACCTCGTATTTACTGATGTGTTTGACAGTATCGCCATTCTGCATCAATGACGGATCGATGTACCACCGCAACTCATCGACCTTATGCCGCCATTCGTCCTCGCTGTTCTCTGCTGCTGAACTACTCCACGACGACCGAACCGACGTAGACGAACAGTCGGACAAACCACACAATGGATCAGCTTCCATCTTTAAGCTTTAACTACCGCAGTCGGAGATAGTAATTTTGAGCATCTATAATAAATTGTAATTCATATAATATTTACCGAGAATAAGGAGAAAATACTAAAAAAAAAACAAGTAAATCGCTCTACTATATATCCTATAGTAATAGTTACGAGTGTACTTTGACATTTAAAAGGTCAAATATGTAAAAATTTGAATTCATTGACAAATCTCGAAGTACTTTTCTTAGCCTAGTGTTTACATATGAAAATATTTTATAATTGTATCATAAAGTATTTTTTTATTCTTTTAGTCCCTAGTACAGTATTATGTTGAATTAATTTTGAAAAAGTCACATATTATATTATTAAATTATAAATCAATACCACAGAATGACGTAAACAGATTTGTGGCATAAACAGCTTAAAATTATTCTAGTTTTTAAAACAAATATAAAAAATTATTTAACATTATGCTAACTTCCAGGTTTCTAAACATAATTTATAAATCACAAAATAAATTAAAAGTTACATTAACAATTAGTGGTTTTTTCAGATTGAATCTTCTAAAAAAATAAACACAATTTACATCTAAACAGCGCGGTGTAAATATGTAATAAGTATATATAACTGCAGGCTATAATTTATATATTTGTTTATTAATCAAAAATACAACTTCAATTTCACAGAGCATATTTTTTTAAATTTTATTTTTTCGTTCATAATATTATACATACTATAAAATACAAAATAATAGTATAAATCTAGATATCAATATAATATTATAAAATCAATAATGGTATTACCTAGTATCTATCTAATTATGGAAATGCAAGATGACTCATATAAATAGTTCAATAATTAATACAGCCTACATAAACAAAATATAAATTTTAAGTTATACATGTCGAATTAGGTAAGAAATATTTAATAAATAATCTATGATAAAAAAAAATATTAATTTTTGAACATTTTGATACAACAGTATTAACCTAACTACAAAATATATTACATTGTAATTAATATAGTAATTATTTACTTTTTTTAAAAAAATACCATATTTAATAGCAAATTACATTAAGTAAATTCCATTTATCTGCATAATGCAGTTGAATATTATGACTAACTGTACTTAAATAAATCATGTAAAATGAATTTCGAATCCCCTCTATGATATACAGGACCAACTTTCAAACGAAGGGTCTTGAATTCGAGACGAAAAGAGGGAATGACAATAGGGTAGTTTGACAATGAAAAATATCGTGGTTTCAGTGAAAATTAACCAACGCTACCAATAACCACAGTACACCAAAGTAAGCAAGAGATCAATGGGACATTGATTGGGAATGACAAATGCGTTCTCCTACATATTTGGTTAAATTCTCATCGTTAATTATAATAGCATTGAAAAGATCGATACATTAACATTTAGACAAAAACAAAGTTACATAGTAATGAGGTGACGAATATTATGTGGTCGTATAAGTAGACACAACAATTATGTAAAGACAATTGTTATTTAAATTTGTATCTAATATTTATAATTTTAAATACATATTTAATCTAATTATATTTCATTATATACATATATATATATATATCACACTTAACAATTTTCTAACATAAATAAACGGAAATATAAATGTAAAAAATTACAAAACATTTTTTATTTAATGTGATATATACCAATGTATAGTTAACGATATAGTATATTAGTGTACAGTGTACACGTTGCACTTGTATTTAGGTAGGTTATCATTTTCTAATTTACTATAATTATTTATTGAAATTAATTTTTAGGTATAATACGTATATACTTGATAAAATAAATAGGCAGTATAAATAAATAACATTCAAAATAAATTTAAATTGTATACGAGCTTATCTGACACTAAATTATTAATTTTTAAATACCTATTAACTATCCATATAAATAAAATAATAAATATCATCAGCAGTCAATAATGATTATAGCGTACAAGATTTTATTATTTTTTCTTCCTATATGGTTAATATGTATTAGCGTTACTTTCCTTAGCTAAATTAATGCATTAATGTTATGAAACTAATATTAACTCAACAATTTGTAAAAGTATAATTACTTGAAAGTAATATAGACCTTAAAAAGTCACAAATGTAATAAAGAAAAATATGATACAAATCACATTTTTAGCAATTACTACTTTAAACAAATAAATTAAAGGTACATACAAAATGTAGTAATAAAAAAAAGTATAGTTAAATTTTGTTATGTTATATATAAAATATACAAATCGCCTAAGCCCAGTAATTAACTATAATGCATTTGCATATATTAGATGTTTACACGTTAAAAATTGTATCTTTAGACAATATTCTGCAACATATAAAATACAAAAATTGTGATTAAACTGGAACTAATTATCTAATAAAAATGAAATTTGCGTTTCGAGCTGTAGCCAGTAGATTAGGTTACTCAGTCATCACTCACTCGCACTCGCGTCACTTATATTATGTCTAAATACTTATATTATAATACAATGACAATAAATTGATTAAATAACTCAAAAACATGTTTAAAAGCTCGCGATATTTCATAAAAATAAGGTAAGGGAAAAAAAATTCTAAGTATATTAATTTAATATTAGTTAAAAGTTTAAACCTTCTAATAATACAACACAAACTATACTTTGAATTACAAGATGACATTAAATTAAAAAAGTAGATCTAAAAAATAATAATAATAATAAATTATTACAGTACTATTAAACGCCGTGAGGTGTTAAAAACATATTTCACTAAAATAATGCATTTTGCTCTAATTCATTTTATAAACATCAATCACAAAAAATAGTCAAAATCATATTTTTCTATTTTTAAATGTATGTGTAAACAGTTTATATCGTATGAATAAGATTGTGATAAATACATTTTTAATCAATTTAACGAAAAACATAAATGATTTTGAATTTAATATTAATTATTTAATGCTATTTCAGAAATTTAAAGTTTAAATTATACAACAAGTGTTTGACATGTATGTATATTGTATATACTCATCGTATGTTTGATATAAATGAGAGGGCCTAAAAACCATATATAATATCAACTAGAGCAGTGTTTCCCAACTCCTTTTACTCGTGAAACCTTTGGAGGAGCTTGAACATTTTGTGGAACCCACATATAATTTTTGGAGCTTTTCTATATTCAAATCATAGTTCAAATCAAAAATATTATTAATAAATATATATTTTCCCAAATATCTTACGGAACCCTTGGCACTGGCTGACGGAACCCTTAGGTTCCGCGGAACACCAGTTGAGAAACACTAAACTAGAGTATAGTTTAAAAATATATAAACGACTTTTCCACGATTGTGTTAAAGAAAAACTCAACTATTTGTCTAAAACAAGAACTTATAAAAATAAAGTATAACTCAATAGTTATCAAGGTAATTAAATAAAATATACGTATTTTACATAACATTATTATAGTATGGCCCTACAAGTGACTTGTATTATGTATATAGATACTACAATCTAATCAGAGAAATCGTTAAATTAACAATGCATCACATACTACAAAATTGTGTATAAACTAATTATCTTGTCACCCAAGTCGATAAAATGCTACCATAAATTAATTTAGACAAACCCGTGGCGACGAGAAGATAAGCAAAAGAGAATGTACATTCAATGCGTTAGCGCCTTTATAGTAATGATAAAAGGTAAGGCTACACGAACCGCTGTGCTTTTCAAGCTAAAGAGTAGAGGTAGTAGGGTTATAACTGCCGAAATATCCGGAATCTCGACCCGAGCGACGGCAACGGCAGCGGTGGTCACATAAAAGATATGAGAAGGAGGGCGTCACGTCCGTATCGTCCTCGCATGTTTAATATTCATGAGAGTTTTCTGCCGTTTTATCGCCCTCTTAGTGCAAATATTCGTCGCCTAAACACACACGTAATAATAATAATACAGCACAACCGTCATAAAAAGCTCTAACCACCTGGAACGATATTGCACGTTTGCGTTTGACGTATATAATATTATATACAAATGTACGTGCGTATATATTTAGGCACTATAAATATTTTATACATATAAAAGAAATACAGACGGCTGTATGGAAGCTTGACGCTTTCGAGAAAAATCTTAACTTTTTCATGTACTACGCTAATCTTACAACTGATATCTGAAAGTAGAAATTTAATTTAATTTACTACGACTGCATTTATAAATCAGAAAACGTTAGTTCTTTCAGATATTGCATAAGTTATATGAGAAACAGATACCGAGTGATTATTTATCAAACACTCATTATTTTCAAAAAATATTTATAGATTTGGAAATAATAAGTGTTTTTTAATAAATTTATATATATATATTGGAGGTTAAGAATTTTTATTTTATATAGTTTATTATTATTCAATCATTAAAGTAAAAATTATCGCATTCAATACATTTTTAAATATTTCTATATTAGCTTTAATCTAAGACATTATAAACCATACAAAAGTCAAGAATTCAAGAGCAACAACAATCACAGATATAACAGTCAGCTAGCAAAAACTGTTCAATAATAGTTAGGTAAATTAATAATTATAAATCAATTATAAAAATTAATTCAGAAATAACTTTAATTAAAGCTAAAAATATTGCTATAACTATATTTTAATATTGATTGAAAAATCCAAATTTAAAAACCATTTAATACATATTTATTATATAATATATACCTAGGTGCATACTTAAAGTATCATTTATACAATAATATATTATAATTATCAAACAATTAATCAAAAACTGCAAGATCTTAAATATAATTTTAAATTTACTTTTTGATAGTCGTAAAATGTCAACAAGAAATTCGAAATGTCTTCAATTAAGTTAAAAATAATTACTAGGTACTAATTTATTCTCAACAAAAAATACTGGCCAAAAGTCAAAATGTACTCGGTCGTCCCATTTGTCCTTCACTAATTTATTTGAATATTTTTTATGGTCGGCAGTTATTATAGTAAACAACTATAATATGTAATGTAAATAGATAAACGTAGTTAAAATTTAATTATAATAAAAATACCTAGTACTTTAAATTAACACTATAGACCTGCATAAACCAATAGCATCTGAAATGTTAACTGTTATGTATTTTCGACATTCATTAATTGTTAAATTAACAACTTTAATTAAGTAGAAAATTTGAATATTTAAATTTTTTATCAATATTTTAGATCGATTTTGTCAAATACTGGCTTTGTGAAGAATTTCTGTCTTTCCTTATTTTTTTCTCATGAATTTTTTACTTTTGACCCGCCCCGGCCCACTAAAGTACAAATTAGATCTTATTTTTAACTAGAAATCGCTTTTAACGTAAAAAATTCATGCATTTTTACTATCCCGAAGATAAAATAAAGTTTTAATAACAGAAACAAAATATAAAAAAATAACAAATCATTACATTAAATCAATACATTCATTGCTTTACTCAGAATCTAAAATTATCCAAAAAAAATTTAATATTTTTTTTATTTACATTTTTAGATAAATATTCTCCTTTAAATGGTAAAATTTAAAAGTACCTATATAACCGTATTAAGACGAAACTACGATATATACATTATGTAAATAGTGCGTCATTAGAAACAAAATAATAAGAATAATATTACAACGAATTGCGTGTACTTATATAAAAAAAAAAAACGAATACTCTTCAAAATAATGAAATTAATAAATGTATATCACTAAAATAATCATCATGTATATTGTATAATATATAAATAATGTAATAAACCTATACATGTAGATATTGATAATTTTTAAATATTTAAATAATTAAAATTAATTATATTATCTTAGTCAAAACGATTTGAATCTAATAATCTAATCTACCTACTGAACTTAATATTGTGTTAAAATAATTAACGTAATATTCACAAACATCTTTAATTTATACTGTATTCCCGTGGGTCAAAATTGAAATATGTCAAATGACAATTTGTCCTTAGTAAGTGTAATTTGCTCCATAACAGAACAACGAAATCAAGCCAAAAACGTTATAAATGCGCTCTACATTGCCAGACGTAAACATATATATGACCTTTAACCCATTGGCCATTACGAATAAGCTCATTTAAACGGGAATTCCAAATTACCGAAACTAAGACAAAATTATACACACGTAACTAAGGATTTAAGTAAATCCAAACCACGGATACGGCGTTAAAATAAATCACCCAAAGCTTAATAGGTAATTGTAATGCTAATAGAGGGTATTTGTGTATATTGTACTACGTAAAATATCAGGACAGCAGCCTCAATTTTATATAAAATGAAAATACTAAATTAAATTAAATTATGTTATACAACGTACCGTGTTGTATGAAGTTATATTTATAAAGTAACAAATTCAAAAGAAAACATTGGTAACAAGTTTTCCATTGGTTTTAAAAGTAATTATTTATTATATTCTATAATTATACGTTATGCACTTAATATAATATTAAAAATTACATTCATTGACATATCAAATGATTTCTTAAATAACATTTAAATTATGTTTAGCAAATAAACATATGATGAGTTATTAACAAACGAGTAGATACACATTAATTATTATAGAGCCTAATACTAATATGTCACTTATTACGACTTGCCATACTTTACTTATACTGCATAAATATTTTTTTAGATGGTAAAATTACAACTAATTGTTTTACAAGAAATATACATAAACATAATCATTATTTATTTCATTAAGTCATTATATTCTACTCGCATAATATTCGTGATAATAATTTGTTTGCCCTGCCCATTAGCTTTAAAATATCTCAAGAGCATTATTAATTACAATTTATGTTACTGTGGGTAGTCAATAAAAAACGAATTCGTGACAAAACAAAATTAAACGTAGGCCGATTGAATGTATAATTATTCGTATTACTTACTCATCTTTATATACATCAATAATGTTGCAAACAAAATATAAATTAAAGATATTTAAAGATGACTGTTATTTATTACATTATTTTAGTTTTTAATAATTAATTACTAAAATCATTATTAAATAAAAATTTAAAAATAAAAGATTAAAACAAAAATAACGGTTAAAATTAATACTGTACTTATATCTGTTTTTGCCGAATCCTAAGAGTGTGATAAATGATTATATTATTATAATATTTACATCAATTATTTAATCAGTTTTTAAAAAATCTTATCAAAATAAAAATGTTAAATTTAAAGTATAATATGTTAAAGTAGAATATTTAAAGAGGGACAAAAGAAACAATTACACTAGGCCCTAGTGACTAGGAGACAACATTTTAGGAATGACTAATTTTAACAACAATATTTGGAATATTGTGTATTACATAATGGCATATTTTTATTATACATGGGAGTAGAAATTTTTCCCTGAATTGCTAATAACTTTTAAATGCATCACCAATTAATAATACATTAAAAATAAACACAAAAACAAATACGAGTAGTCCGAGTAGATAATTAATTTAAGTTACTTAATAAAAAGTAAAATGTATTACAAGATAGGTTGCCACCAGAATTAAATAAACTTATAATTTTAACATTTATAAAAAGAACAGATTGTAAATAATTGTAATTTAAATATAGTCAGATAATAAACTCATAGTCCATTGCTTAAAAAAAAAAACAATTATTTATAATATTGTTTTAAATATAGCAGTAAAAAAAAAATGAGCAAATAAGTAACTGCTCTGCAGTACTGTAGTTGGAGTCAATGTGTACCTTGTCATCATTGAATAGGTCACTGTAATAGAAATGTTAAAATATGTATTCAATAATAAATTATTACGTATGAAAAATGATTCAAAGCAGAGACCGTTAGCTTATATTAATTAATTTGTTTTATCATAATATATTGCGATTATAGTAATTTTATAATTAAACAAATTAATATCTGGAAATCTCTATTCTATATTATACATAATATATTAAAATAATATATATATATATATATAAATATCAAAATGTATTTTGTCATTTATTTTTATTTCAATAAAAACAACTTGTGTGACTAAATTTTATTTAAAATATCAAAAAAAAAATTAAATTGTCAACAATTACTAAAAAAAAGTCGATAATTTAAAATACCTATAAATAGTTCATAAAACTGCAAATATTTTTAAAACCAAAAATATAATAAAAATTAAATAATTTAATAAATTATATTTTTGGTAAATATAAAAACAAATATCAAAAATGCTGAAATTAACATTTGGTGAAAATGACAAATATCTATGACTATCCGTTTTTAACTGAAGTAAAACAAAATAAGAAAATCAATTTACCAAAAACTGATTTTTAGCTATCAATTATCAATTCTAAATATTTAACCAAATTAACCGAAAACGCGCGCGTATGATACGCGACCATGTGAAACGGGCCTAAGTACTCGTATTATATTATTTCAATGATTGTTTTATTTTATTTTGCCAATAATGCTTTTATAAAATAGTATTCCAATAATTTCGTGCGACCTTAATTTATTTATAGACTGAAAATTTAATCTAGTTAATACCTACTTTTCTAGAGAAGTAATTTTCTTAAAATTTTTACTCTTATACATTTATTCAAGTATTAACGAAATTACCAAAAAATTTCGAAAAAAAGTTGAACAAAATAGGTATATATTAACAGAATTTTGAATTACTTTGTTGTATACTAATAAATAATACTACTTTCTAAAGGGACGAATAAAAAATTATACATATACTCGTAATAATACTCTGCGTCGAGGCGATCAACAAAAATAAGTGACCAACACCTAATGTTTTTGTATTCTATATTCTAACGCAGCTTAATTTTTTAATTAACCGTAAACAATACTAAATAAAAAAAAAAAACATTTTTCTTTGTGTAGGTATATCAGAATATTCTACCAACTTATAAAAAAATAGTTTAAAGAAGTTTTATTTATTCTTTAGTTTAATAAAAACAGTCACGCACTCAGAATAAATTAAAACAATAAACAAATCAAAAATATATTTTTGTTTTAATATAAATACCATTTTTACTGTTAACAATATTCTAAGAAATACTACAAAAACTTTTATAAGTATTTTATTAAAAACAATGATTAATACCCCAATCAGTGCTTAACACCAGCCTTCCTTGATTGTATACTTCGGTTGCCAATATTTAAAAATGTTTTCAAACTGTACAATTTTCAAAGTATATAACTCAAAATTTGTAAGAATTAGAGTAAAATCATATTAGTTTTAATATCTAACGTAAAAATGTATGTTACACAAATAATGCATATGTATGTTGTGTCTTAGGTACATATTATTATCTATGAAACTAGGAATAAGAAAAAACAATAAAAACGTGCCACGCTGAACAAAAATATAACTACATAATCAAGAAAAAAACCATTTGATTTAACGTTACGTTATGAGCTGATTGGATTTACAAAATATATATTATAGCATAAAAAGTGCATAACATTTTTGAACTTTGATTCTTTATGGCTGGTTTTTGTTTAATATTCAAATCTTTTTACTCTTTTACAACCATAGCTTTTAACGAACGACATAAAACATTTATACTTAGACTGAAGGGTTCGTGATAGAGATTGGCCTAGGGCCAAAATAAGGAAATAGTCCCATCTCTAAGCTTCTAGAATAAGGGTTATACTAGGTGAATTATTTATATAGAATCGTCAGTGAGTTCAGAAGATAGTGGTGTTGTACGGAAAAACATTTAGAAAAAGAGCATTATTTAATGACATTTTAATGGCCGTAATGTCAAAATCTAAAAAAAATCGGGGCAACTTTGTGATCACGATATTTTGATTTGAATTGTATAAGTATCTCTCGGCATCTACTTCCACTTTATGTACTAGCATAGTAAAATATAGTGAAGGGATAGTTATAAAGTTTATTTGATTTTTATGTAACTAGTACTATTAAGTTTTGATGACTTAATGTACACTTAGTTTTTAATATTTACAAACATAAGTAAGAAATCAATTAACTAAATAGAAAATAAATATGACTTAATAATAAGTTTTCACGTTACGTAGCAAATTTAACGAAATTTAAATAAACCGGAGATTAACTTGTTCATATGGTAAAATTTATGATTCAGATTATCTCATCATAAATTTAACACTAATAAGTTGGATTTATTAAATTTTAATTAAATTCAACGAATTATTGTATGAAAAAAAATTTGAACTAAAAATATAAAATATAAACAAAAAAATGTCAAATTTTTAAACTGCTGTAAGAACATACTTATGAAAAACTTAATATTAGATTGTCAAACTCAAAATTTAAAATATTATCAAACCTAAACTGAAAATAAAATTAAACAAATTTAAAAATTATTATGATTCTGAATGCATTTTAAAAATGTTATTGGGTACAAAAGATTATAATACAAGTGATTCAGAAAATATTAAGTTAATAGATTAATATATTTTGAATCACAAAAAATAACTAACGTTATATTATTTTTTCTTTTAAGTATTAATATCTAATAATATTAAAATAATTAATTATATCAAAATTTAATTTTCAAATTCTCATAAATAACGTGACTACTTATTTTTGATATTTTTAAATCACTGTAAGAAAAAATGTTGAGGAACCCGTATTAAACTTTCAAAGTGACTAGAAAAATCTACGGTTTCTAGAAACCCTCAATTACCTATTTTACTATTTTAGTATTTTTACTCTGCGCCAAAATGAATTTAGAAAAAACCATTCCACTTATGACAATAAAAGAATTAATCGAAGAAGCTACAAGCATATAAAAACAAGCAGTTGTTATATCTTGTTGGTCTCAATATCACAAAAGTACCTGGACGAGGCACAGCATGTAATGTAAACTCAACAGAGATCTAGTAATAATTTAGTTATATCCAAAAATGTATAATTAACTAATACTTTCAAAAGTGAATAATTTTAACTAAATAATTTTCACAAAAAAAAAAAACAAATCAAAGAAAAATCCAAATAAATCATAACAATAAAAATATGATTGAATGATTTGAAAATTCTCCCTCCACATAGTCTTCACACATAAAATCCTTTAAGATATTTACTAATAGGGTCGGTAGTAAAAATATAGTAACATACAAATTGGGGTAGTGAGTCTTATACTATCAAAATATAGTAATCAACAATAGGTATAACAAAAACTTAATTAAGGATATAAATTGCAGTATAACACAGCTTCTAACACCATACTAAGACCTAATGAATCATACTATAAAACAGTTAGGGCTATGGTCATATAATAGTGGACTCGAGAATAGCCCTATTAAAAGTATTTTTTAGTAGCGGGTGAACCTACCCTATATTTTAAAAAAACAAAGATGCCACAATGTGTATGCTGCGTATTCATATCCATAGTTTTATTCTACCTCAAATAATACAATTTTAGAAATACATCGTCATCTATATATAAGTATATACACCTATAGACAATATATATTTATTTAAAACTGTAAGAGAATCTCATAAAAATATTTATAAAATATATAAAGATGCAATTTCAAGTGAAGTAGGGGGAAAACATCCACAGTAAAAACAACTAATACACATCGTGGATTAAACGTGTAATCTAGATACCAGCCCCTATTTACGCGGCACAAGCAGTGATCCTGAAAATAATACTGGTGTACTACCCTGAAAATCATCATTCATATAATTTTTGACAATTCTAAAAACACAAATAGGAATCCAAAATATGTGACGCCATAGCAGAAAGTCTAGATTCCAATTCCATGGACAGATATATGTAATATAATCCCGTTTTTTATAAAGATCCAAATAATAAATAAACCCGCTTCTAGTATTTACTTAAGAAGTTCTATTAATTATATATAATTATAATATTATAATCTAAATATATTACAACAGATATAATATAGATCTATAATAAACCATTTAAAATATTACAGTTATTGATATAATTACATTTTATTATATAAATAGTAATAGGGTAGATCTCGATTCTCGATTAAAAGGTACTGTTATTATTATCTCGATTATCAGTTATCACAATTATTCATTAGGTATTTCCGGAGGTATTTCTTATTATTATCACTCCGTGTAAATATAATATGTGCATATTATACATAACCATATACAAAATACAACATTAAATTCATAATTTTGTTTACAGTACTAAAATTATTTCAAGATTATTTTATATTTTTCCATTTATGTGTAGATAAACATCACTTAAAAATAAAATCATGTAATTACAATAATATAGCGCAATAGATGACCCATTTGTTGAAACGAATTAACGATTAAATTTACATGTAGTTAGGGAGATCCCGAATATTTTGAAAATTTTACTAGATGAGCATAAAAGATGCTATTATACGTATTTGATAAAAATCTAATATATATAATTATTTTTTATATTAGTCTTTTCTAAATGTCAACAAAAAATGAAGTAATCTTTTGATTAAAAATTATTTCGAGTAAATATTCCAGCTTTCCTTCTAATTTTTGTTAGTTTTTCCTGATAAGTTATTAAAAAAAAAGTACAAGGAATTACCTATTTTATGGTTTTAAACCATGTAGACCAAAGAAGATTAAAAATGCAAACAAAAACCATCCTCAATGTTAGATTGGTACAAATTATTTTCTCCTTATTATTACATATAACTTATAACAAACACAACAAAAATACTTAATTATCATTGTAAAGCCAATACATACATACATTCATCACTCCATTTAGAATCTAAAACTATATTTTGAATACTCCTAAAAAAAATGGGAAGTTATAACAAATAGGTATATAGACATATGAATGTTGGGTTTGGATACACATTTCACTTTGCCCACGTCTACAAAACTAAGTATTAAATTTAAAAGTAGGTAATAATAAATCATTAAATTAAACAAAATATACAACTAAGTTAACCCACACTCATTTACAAGAATGTTCAGTTTGGTATTTCGATAGATTATAACATACAACATATAGGTACCGATTGAAATTTATAAATGTGAATATGTGATATTTAAAATAGACTTGAAGACTGGAATATTGTAATATTTTATAAAAGTACAAAGTATTTTTGATATTAAAAAATTTAACAAACTATAATTTATTGACATACTAAAGTAATAAATACATCCAAATTCTAAAAATATGTTTTTAAAAAAATAATAAATTTTAGCTACTAAATAATATTTTTATATAAAATTAATAATAAGCCTGAAGTGACCAAACGAATACATTTTTTTAATAGACATAAAAAGTAATGAAAAAAAATTACACAATATTATATCAGCATAAAATAAGTATTCTGTGTAAAATTCTAACAAGAAAACATTTTCATTTTCCAAAATTTACATAGATACTTGATAGAAAAAATTATAAAATGAACATAAATTAAAAAATTAATAATAATAAATACTTATTGTAGGTAGGTACTAATATTGTTTTCTATGGTTGAGCAGTATACTGTAATATTAATTTACAAATGTCAATTATTTTCAATATTAGAAACATTTAAGATTCTTATTTTTCAAAAAACATTTTGTTAGTTTAAAATGAGTTTTTTACAATTTTTCTAAATGCATATAAAAAATACTGAATACTTAAATATTTTTAATACATACTACCGATTATAAGAGGCACAAAGTATATGACTTGAAATACATTTTCTTCCTGAATAGTAGTTTACAGACAGTAAAAAAAATCCCTCAAAAAATTCATTATTATAAAAACTACCAATAGCTTTCTCATTTTAAATTTAAATTTCAAAATATAAAAGCTATTTAAATACTAAATTGGAACCTATCTAAAAGTAAAACTGACATTTAATATTGTTTTCTGTTGTTGATTATTTATTTATGATCAATGGCAATTGAATACCTATTATCATGCATATATAATTCAATTTTTTAAACTCAAGTATGCTAATAATAAACTAAAGATAATGCTAATATTAAATAATAATTTAGTATTTCAGTGGTAATATAAACTATTAAATACCAAAGTTTATAATTGTTATCTTTTATAGATGAAGCGCATAATACTCTGATACCTACTTGTTAATAGATACTCAAATATGAAGACAATAATTCTGTTTATGCTTATAAATTATAAGTTATACAAGGTCATAGATTTAGAATTAAAGAGGTAAATAGGTATTAAAATTGAGATACTGTTTTTTTAGTGTTGTAGGTATAGGTACATATTATAAAATATATTATACACCAAAAAAGGAAGTAAATGATAACCATACCTTATTCTAGCCTATGCAGGCAATAAAATAATCAAGTGAGATAAGAAGCAGCCAGTATGTCTGACTTAATATAAGCATTCAAGCATATTATGGGAGTGTTGATAGACCAAGAAAAGACTAATTATGATTAGAAATGTTTGGGATAGTGGAGATGAATTGTATTCCAAGAAAGAATTTAATAAGGTATCTTTTTAAGGGTGTTCCTCTTTCAGCCAAAACTTACAATTACGTTTTTGCCAGTATAGTTTTATTTAAAATTTACAATTTACCTATTAAAACAACTAAATTGAACAATTTAAAAATAATTATATCCATAGATGTGATTTTTAATTATCAAATACAATCTATCGTACAACTGTGTGAAAAATATAATAGCTTCATGAATAATATGTAAAAATTAATATTTCCGATTTCATTAGTTAAATAAAAATTTATTATAGCCATTAGACATATAATTCATACATATTAATAATTATGATAATAAAAATAGCAAAAATGTCTATGAATATGTAAAAAATTAAGATTAAGTCTTTTTTTTTATAATTATACAATATTTTTTTAACAATTTTCAATGCAAGTTTAATTATTTTATAGTAGTCTTTTGGAAATAAAGATAAACCAGAGTTGTCACTTATATAATATAATATTAATTTAAAATTAAATATAAAATTGTAAGGTTTGATTATTATAATTGTAAATTTTAAAGAAAACTGTACTAACCAAAAAAAGATAATGGCCAAAAAGAAACACTGATCAAAAAGGGAAGGTTACGCTTTGGCCGAAAAAGGCGATGCCCTCTTTTAACAAATACTACCTACATGATTAAAAATATGTTAGAACCAATGTAAAAAATAGGAACTGTATAAATAGCAAAATTAAGATTCATCTGAAAGTTGGAAATAAATGTTATTTTGCTATATAACATATTTCAAATTTGAATCACACTGGCTAGAAATACTCCAAGAAAACCAAAAATAAGCTATGTAAGTAATACGAACAAATAATATATTATGCATATTGCATATAAAATAATAAGACAAGTGTTAGTATTTGTACCAGTCTGGAATGTAGTAACTAGTAGGTATACTAACAATAACAATATTGTGAATTATCACTATTAGTAAATAATGTTCCAATAATCGTGCAATTGCTGTAGGTATATTAATGAAGTAATGTCTAATATTATACTTAACTACCTACTAGTGGTATGTATACATAATTTATAAACAAAAATGTTACTGCAAAAAGTGATAGACAAAGAAAGGTACCTAAATAATTTCTTCCCTATATAAATTAATTTTTACATACCATGCAATTTTTCAATGGCATTTACCAATCAAATGACAAGTGAAAGTCTCAAAATCACCCAATTAGGTGGTATCTATTGTGCATGAAGTCTATAAGTGGTCTTTATCAGTATATAACTAAATTTGATGTAAACTGATCTTTTTCTGAAAGTAATCAGTATACCAATGCCGTATACGCGAATTACCCATATACAAGTCACAGAAACACAATGCCTATGTATACAAGGCTTTTGAAATAGCACATACCTATTATTATTATTATTACATAGTATTATAATGGTGTGCACCGTAAGTAAAACAATACTCTCAGACAAGGCTTTTAACGTAGGTTGCGGGCACCGAAAGAATGTTGTTTTAAATACTATATGGCAAAAAGTGAAGTGTTTCATTTTTTACTCACCACGAGCAATATTCGGGAACACTCGGACCCCTTGCAGAGCCGACCGGTCGTCCAAATCCAATAACTCGACGAGCGGCGCGAAAAGACTGGGTTATCATTGAGGACGAGTTATAACGACACGGACGACCGAGAAAGTATAGTCGAACGCACTACGACATCGACAGCTATAATATTATGACGAATGTTTCGGTCCTGTCGATTCGAATCGAAAAGAAAACGAGAGAAGAAGAGTAAAAAAAAAGAAAGAACGACCGGCAAGAAGAGAAGATGACGACGACGACGACGAGGACGCCACGACGGACTGATCGCGACGCGCACGGTGCACGGACCGAACGGCGAAACGGTTGCGGGAACCGGACCGAACTTGTACTGTGGTACTGTAGCCGCGAACCCGTTACGTTTTGGTACGACAGTGCGTGGTAATAATATTGTGTTGTGTTTCAGTGTTTGTGCGGTGCGTTGGGTGAGCCGCCAGAGCAGAGCGCAGCGCCACCAGTACCGGCCACCGCCACCGCCGGAGCAGCAGCAGCTGTGAAACAGGTTACGACGGGCAAACAAGTGGTTATCAAAGAGTGGATGACGATGACGTCACCGCCGCCGCCGTCACCGCGACGGTTGAGGAGACGGACGGACGGACAGACCGACCCACGCCGCCGTCGTCCAGTGCAGCCACTATTTAGTATTTGGCCGCCGCCGCCGTTGGGGACTCGCACGTGTACGTAATAATATTATTTTCTTGATTTCTTCTACGCTGGCCTTTTATTTTTTAACGACTTGGTAAATTCAATATTATAACAATGTTATTGTTAGCACGATTAGGCGGTAAGCGTTCGCACAGGGTGTGCTGGGTATGCGGGCTTACAAGTTATAATGCTTATATAATATCATCCTGTAGGACGATTCATTTTTTGGAGGAAAAGAGATGTTTTTAAACCTGTTCGATTCATTTTTTTCATAACATATTATAATTATACGCACACTAAGTCCCAAAACAACGTTTTTGAGAAAGATAAAATTTCAAAATTTGTAGATACAATATGATCACGTCTTAATTGTGAGACAAGGATTATCATAAAACTATATATCCTTTTTACTTTTCATAAAGGTATCTAACGCTCCTCTTTAAAAATGTTTTTATTTTCTACATAATAGGTGAAGCAGTGATAGGTAATAAAAGAATGTATTGTAATTTGTAATTAATAAATTAACTTTTGAACAAGACGCCACACCCACCGTTGTCACCGTTTTACAAACGTATAACATGGCAAATTTTTGTTTAGTAAAATTCTGTGTGTAGTGTGTTTAACAATGAAATGACCTATTATATCAAACTTATAGGTAAGAACATTGTCTGTGTTCTCTCGTCAGTTTTTTACAGTATTTTAATTTCCAAACGAATTGTGAGTATATAAGATATTTATATTTAAAAATGCTCATGATTCTCCTAAAAATTGAAATATCGCTTAAAACCGACAAGAGAACACAGATAATGTTCTTACCTATAAGTTTAATAATAGGTCATTTCACTCTAATATTAAGCTACAAAATGTATTCTACTGAATAAAAATTTGCCATGTAGTATGTTTGTAAAACGAAGGCACCATGTGCGGGTGTGGAGTCCTCTTGAGGCAATAACTTAGATAATTTATTTAGACATTTTTATTTTTGGAGAGCACATTTTATATCAGCCGTACACACAGCGACCAAAGCCTGCGCACGCCTATGAATGTTTCTTATTATAGTTAGGTATTACAAATTAGTAATTAGTATGCATACGCGTGATGCGGATACTGTCATCATCGTAATATATTATTATTGTCGTTTGTCTCCAACAGTATTATTTGATTAGTCGTGTTTTCACTGTAAAACATTGGTGTAAACATAAGAATTGATTACAATCTAACGTGAACGGCTTCCATTTTTCCAAAAATTCCTTTTATCGTATCCTGTAAAAATATACAGCCAAATTATTCCGCCAATAAGCCATTTATCATATTGTATTATATTGTGGATAGACAGGCATTGTCATGTTTTGCTAGTATTCCACAAATTGTTTTATAATATAATGCGTAAATAAGAAAAAAATACCAATTTTATTTTTTTATAGGTACTTCAATATTTATTATTTACTACTTTTTGTGTTGACAACTACGTCATACGATTCTAAGACAATAAATCGAGTACAACAAATATCACAATAGGTACACATTAGGGAAATATTTTTGATTGTTTGAACACACGTTTATAAAGCTTTTATATGTGGGTTTATGTGATTAATGTGAGAAAATCAACAACTGGTATTGTATTAATTTGATCAATAATTTATTAATTTTAATTAATTTTAAAAATGTGTTGGTAATTTTAAATGCACGTAATAGAATTGTTATAAAAAATAGATGCATCTAATATTATATTATATTATAGCAAGGTTTATAAAATTACGATTTACAACCTACCAGATACTGGATAATTTTGTCATGGCCCGCGAACTTTTTAAATCCTAGAATCACATTTGCACGGTAAACGGACCGAAACGCCCTTGCCGTTTCATTCCCATCAAAAATTGATTTTATGGACGAAACGTCCCAGGAAATTATTAATAGAACTTTAGTCCCAAGTAATTGTTAATCATACGACGTTTGGTCGCCGGCATATTTTGATTTTGACAAAAAATGTGATCATTTGTTCCTAGATACATCGATAAAAGAACAGTTCATCTCCGTCAAAAAGTTGAGTTTAAGGACGTTTAATCTGCAGCAAATATTACGATACGACTTTAATAACTGTCCCTGTCGGAAATAATTAATTCTTCTGTCTTCCATGTATATTAACTACAAGTTCTTATGGACAAAAAGCGTTGTCAAAGTATATGTAGATTGTAGGTACCTATACATATTAATATATTATATATATTAACATTATAAAAATATAAGCTATATATCACTATATATTAGGCTACAATATTATATGTTTATATTTATATCTACATAGCTATATTTATACCTATAGGAGTCAATACGATAATATCAGCAACACTACAAGTAGTGGTTCATAAAATACCTATTAAATAAAAAATATTTCTTAACCAATTTATGAAGTAGTAAGTACAATGAACAAAAAGTAACAGGGACATCATTTAGGAAGAGGTAGAATATGCTTTATTCCCTATTATATTCTACGTCTTATTGGTCTGCAATAAAGGTTATAAACGCGCCAACAGTTGATAAAAATTAATATTTGAAATAAATTACTTAAACCATGCATACATACATAAATTATAAATGTAAATTTAATATGATGAAGAAAATTCAATCAGACAATACAAAAATGAACCTCCTTAAATTTTTCACCCCTATAAAAAAACTCAAATTATGTCACTGAAGTAGCTACCTATAATTACAGCGTATATATATAGTACAAATATATTCAGTATTTTTTAATCTTTAATTTTAGTAAGTATTAGGTACTATAGATATTTTGAATGATTATTTTTTTTAACTGATATTTAAATGTATACCTACCTATAGGTAGTATAAATAAGAATATTAGTAATATTCTACTTACCTATTAAGATTGTCTGCAATGCAAAATATCAAAATATTCACGCATTTATTATAAATGTTATATAATACTAAATTACAAGTAAATATTTATACTTTTGATTAATGCAAACTCTAATAAGTCTGATGGTAGGTAGATAAACCGCTATACACCTATACATCATTCTACATTTTTACATGAATTTAAAATTATGAAAAAGGAGTTTCCGTTTCTGAAACTAAATAAAAATTACCAAGTGCACGACAGTCAACAAAAGATGTTATTTTATGAAAATTTCTAGTTAATTAATTGTATTCAAAAAGTAAAATAAAAAATTGAATCACCCTCTACAAATTGTTGAGACTATTTGCGTGAGTCACGCTATAGTTGTATTTAAACATTAATAATAAAAAAGAAATATTCAGCTACAAAAGCCCCATAATATAGTCGATTGTAGATCATATAATATATTATATTTCTAAAAAGAAAGGGGCTGAACGTTGAAGCAATATTGCCTCAGTCGACCATTTCAATAAACAAAATCCGTCACTTGGACCCCCGGCCGTTAAATTCTAAAACGTGACACTGAATACGAATAAAACTAATGTCCGCACCACATGTGCATCACGCACGACAACTAAATGATAAATGGAGTTAGATAAAAAATTTACATTTATAACTTACCCGAAACGGATCTTCTTTATTTTGTCATCTGTTGTTTGCCGTTACTGATAGTATATATATATATTATAATTGTATATTATATAACATTTGTACAATTACAATTATTTTAATTTGCGTATAAAGATACTCAATTTGACATAATATTACATTAAACATAGTAGGGGTTATTAAAATACATATCATTTCATCGACAACTGCAGAAACAATTAACAAAGTACTACTTATCACCAATAAAAAATGTTAAGCTAAGTACCTATATAAATGTTAAAATTAATCATAAAAATAGTTTTATATATTTCTATAGTACTGAAAATAGGTGTTATTTAATCAATAGTAGTGGGTATTAAGTACATCCGTTTACATATTATAAAATATACAAGAAAAGAAGGTAGGTAAGTAAGTAGTGAATATCAATCTTCTGTACATTAGGTGTCGAGTGGATCACTTTTATAGGTGTGTTAAATTTGAATTTAATGATATTTCATTGTATACGAAAAACGATTCTGAGCGGAAACGGTCTATCAACCTACATTACCAAGTGATAATATTATTGTGTATACTGTATAGTAATATTCATAATAATATAAAATACATAAAAGTTTAAGTTCATATGAATAATGTTTAAATTATATTAAAATAATTAACATATTGTTATTTATCGTTTAAATAAGCAATTTTGTCCAAACTGGAACTTAAAATGTCTTTTAGATAATTATATTTGCATATCTTTTAGATATTATTATGGTCCCAATAAATTTCCAATAAGAACTAAACTACTAAACTACTTAGAATAATCTTGCAATACATTTTTATAACTTAGAAGTAACCTACAAGAAGAAAAGATTTTATACATTTTTAACTACAAAATAAATTTGTAATTTTTTGCGATTTTGACAAATTTCGTCAAACTTCTAACTTCGAATGCACATAAAAAATAAAATATCAAATTTGTGTTTATATATCTTTATTCTTTATACATTTTTTTATTTTTTACAATATTTTAATTTTTATTATAAATATATAAATATAAAAATATCTTTTATGGTATCTTTTATTATATTTTTAAGCATTGCTAACCAGCAAATATAATTTTTAAACATTTATAAAAAAAAAAAACTAAAATAATTAAAAATTTCTTATGTTTATTAACAGCTCAAAAATATTTTAAAAATTTTTATTATCAATAGAAAACGATAATATAAACATTTAGTAAAAATTTCAAGTATCTATACGGTTATTGTTTTTCGAGTTACATAAAAAAAACAAAATCAATTTTGTCAAAAATTAGATTTGTGTAAAAATCCATGTTTTTCCTAAATTTGTTGTTGTTTTTTTCCAACTATAAAAATAAGTGGTACTGGGAATTTTTAATTTTACCTCTTTAAAGTACAAAGGAGATCCAATTTCATATTCAAAATCACCCCCATTTTTGAAAATCTAAGTATTTTTTTTTCGACAACTTATCGCGCTATCATACAAAAAAAACATGATAAAATCAACATATTCATCACTCCACTCAGAATCTATAAACCTGTAAAAGTCACTATCTACTATGTATAAGTTTTGAGAGTACATTGTATATATTTGTGTATACATTGTATATTCACTCATTTCACTCAACGATAAATGGTACAAGTTGAACTTTATATTTTTTCAAAAACATAACATATATTGTTTATTATACCTATAACTATAACCTGTAGGCTGTAATTATAATTTATAAATAAAAAAAATTAAAGTTTTTCGTGAGTTAACTATAATCAAAATGTATAAATGTTGAACAGTAAAAAGTTTAATAAAAAAACCTATGACACAGTATGGATCTTGCTTAATTTATATACATATATTGACGAGCATCAACAATTATAGATTGTCATTAAGGATAATCTACGCAAGGCCTTTGATTTTATGTAGTAGATATATTTATTAATCATCATAACATTCATAATTAATCCTGCACGGCACGGCATTATAGTGCGTTACCCGTGAATAATTAAATCATGCATGATTAGTGGATATACCCTTTCTTATACTCCGTTAAATTTAAACTTCACATATTTTTACGCATTCATTTTGGTAATTTTTATCTAATATAAGCTATACAGTTCTAGAATTAAATCTAGTTTTTAATATTATCTATAATACAATAACTATTAACTATTTTATTTTCTGAAACTTTTTATATTATATATACAGAGAGTTTCTTTTATCATTAAACGCTCATTATTTCAATTTCTTTTTTTTCAATATATTTTGTTTTTTGTTTTTCTCAAACTGTATGAAATTTTTATTTTTGCCCTTTTCTTTAATAGTGAAACCAATACAAACTTTTGATTTTCAAATGGTAACTTATATTTAAAATGTATTAAATTAATAGGGCTATTTTTTTTATGAATTTTAACGTTCAAATTATTATTTTTCGTTAATTTTTTTTAGCGAGATATAGCTTTTAAAAGTTGGGTTTTTGGTTTTTATAATACTTTTCTTGTTTCTGAAGACCAGTAGTCATATGGGTAAGGGTAATAATAGATAATAATAAGAGGTACACATTTTCATGTGTAATAAACTCGTTATCGACTATCGATGCAGTGATGAACTTTGTACCTGTAGTACCAACGCCTCACATCCGTAATAACTAACCTATAGGGTGAATACGGAACACCTAAAAACCTCAAATCACCTGACTTCGAGCAGCTATAACTCACTAACGATTAAATGAAAAATAATAATTTTAACGTTTAAATTCATAAAAAAAACCCTACTATTTTATGACATTTTATATTGGTTCTCATTTGAAAATCAAAAGTTGATAGTGATTTCATTATTAAAATATAAAGGGTGAAAAAAAAATATAAAAATGTTACATATAGTTTTAGAAAAGCATAAAACTAAAAATGTTGAAAAAAAAATCGAAAAAGTCAACATTTTTTGAAATAATGAGTGTTTATTGATAAAAGAATCACTCTGTATGTAAATTATATAAACAAAAAAATATTCGTTTTTCGTACCTAAGCCAATATAAATCCATGTGTAAGCCTCACTTTAAAAATTAGGCTCCGAGAAGCATATCTTTGAGTTTAGAATCACCTAAGTACCTATACAACATTTCAGGAGTATGAGTGTGATAGACTTGGCTGTATAACGCTTATAGGTGCACACTACACATAGACACACTATTACACTAACACAAACATTGCCTTTTATTAATATAGAAGATTAGTATACCTAATACAGTACACTCTCGTTAATCCGGCCGTGTGATAATACGCAGCTATATTTTATTTTATTTTTTTGTATGTTTACTTAAGTGATTACAAGAAAGAATCTAAAAAGCATCATTTCAAACAAAAGAATAAAAGATGATAATTTTTTAAACCTTTTCCATAAAAAGATTAATTCGACACAAGAATAAATTAGTATGTATAATAATATGTATCATTAATTTGTTTTAATAAAATAAGGTTTTTCAATAAGTAAAAATGCGTTTTTATGTGAACCTCCATTAATCCGACGTTTTTGTTAATCCAGTTGTTCTTTGGTCTGATATCTGCCGGATTACCGAGTCTACTATTTTAGTAGGTACCTATATTTATTATTTTTATTCATAAGATAAAAATATTATTTCAGAATACACGACACGACACGGTGATTTTTAAGTTTTTAACCCTCCTTATTTAAGTGGAAATATGTCAACTAGATCAACGTGTAGTAATAATATGTCGTGTATTCATGATCCATGGCGGTCCTATGTAAGACGACTGTTGTGGTCAATATCATACCTATATCAAACATATTATACCAAACCCAGATTACTATAAAACCACGAAAACGTCTTACGCAGCATATAGCGATAAATGGAAAAAAAAATAATAAAAACTATTGCTAAACCCGTAGTAGAAATTTAGTGGTTGGGGGGGGGGGGCAAGAGGGTGACATTTCCGCCCCCACCCAATGGAAATTGTTCGAGAAGTAAAAATCATATAGACATATTTATATATATTATGGATCGCGCATTCTACACGTGTACACGCCCTGCTTTGGGTTGCAAGAGTCAATATT
Source organism: Rhopalosiphum padi (assembly GCF_020882245.1). Classification (NCBI taxonomy): domain Eukaryota; kingdom Metazoa; phylum Arthropoda; class Insecta; order Hemiptera; family Aphididae; genus Rhopalosiphum; species Rhopalosiphum padi. The sequence continues at coordinate 24,509,518 of NC_083597.1, read as the reverse complement.
GTTATAGAAAGAGATAGTCAATACCTGTGCATATTATAATGGACCTAAAGTGCGATGCTATCGTTTCCTAAAAATGTGGCTGTCTTTGTTGTTGGTCTTTTCTCTCCCTCTCGCTGTTAATGGGTTATAGCCGGTATAGATGATGACCTTTAAGTCGTACCGTATATTTTTCTATAAATTTCGACCCCCGGACCTTTATTTCTGTGATCAGTCCATTTCTTCATGAGTCTATGGGAAAAACGATACATTTACCCGGTCACCCAACACCAGAAAACAACAAAGGCGTTACTCGTTGCAGATGGCATCAATAAAAAAAATTAATGGTTCACGATTGTACTTTGTACAATTTTGTTTTGTCAATCACAGTTTTTACAGTTTGCATTATTATTATTATTTTTTTTTTAAATATTTAGCTTCTACTTACTTTCTTGTATTCCGAGGGTTACCTATTTTTTAGGCTACGAAAATCGGAACGGCTATTTAGCTATATACTGCTATACACGCCGTGAACATGGTCAACGTATTCTGGACGATAACAGCAGCGCCATCTACAGGTGTTGTATTGGACTTCGACGTGTGCGCATTGAACACCAGCGATTGTCGCTGGATGATGCTGCAGTGTACAATTTTTGTTCATAATTTTATTCTCAGATTTTAGTTATGGATTTCCAAGCCAATCAACCCACATTAATATTTAATTGATAATTATCATAATATAGACTACTGATTTATAACTTGACTTTTTATCAATCGCTAATAAGTAATAAGTGTTTCTGCTTATTCTGCATTTATATTTTTCCAAAAAAATGCTGCATACAAAAAGGAGAAATTCACATCACAATGCTTTTATGAAAGATTGGGTCACCGGTTTCATATGACAGAGAGGTTGATGGATAACATTATAACATTGGTCTCATAGTTTGTCAAAAAGATGTACTTTTTTTGCACAAATCTGTATTTATATTGTATATAACCAATAATCATACTAGATTGTAAATTGTTGGTCAGCAACAATATTATTGTGTAAATATTACACAATTAGGAAAAATAACAATTAAAAAACAGTTACAGGTTACACACACCATAATGACTTAACACTAGAAATTCGTCAATAGAATCCGAAATGAAAATAAAATATATCAAAATCTCTGCATCATATCGATGTTAACATTTTTTTTTTTTTGTGTTAACCAATATTCAATTTTTAAAACAAAATAACTAGTATTTATTATATTTATTGGACGGTTTTAATTGGTTAGTTTAAAACTAATGGGTTTGCTTATGAGTTTGCTGGTTATTGAATACACGTTTTTAGAGTAAGTTATGAAATCCCCAATCGTCTTTAAATTTAGAACTGTTGGCTTATCATTAAAATCAGTTGTCCATTCTTCAATTATCCATTCTTGTAGATGATTACTCATTTCCAAATTAATTGACTGAGGGTTGATATTTGTTAGATAAATTATTATTTTAAGTGCCAAAGCTCTTCGAATTGTATGTTCCTTAAATTCACTAGTGTCTCCACCATCAAACACTTGTCCCTATCAAAGAAAAAAAATTAATTTATAACACTAAATAATTTATTGAAAATAATAATATATTTACTTCTGGACGATCTTGATATAATTCTACATCCAAATAAGACCAATATATTAAAGCTATGAGAACAGCAGATGGAAATTGTTCAAAGTGTTCTGTAAATTTGTCAAATAATAACTCAAATGATTTTGTGCAGTTTGTATCTTTATTCACCAAACTCCACACATGATTTCTTACTTCTTCATTGTTATCTTCAGAATAATGTATCATTATATTCCATAGCTTGAGAACTATGAGCAAAGCCAATTAAAAATGTGTTATATACAATTGTATTAATGTTGAGCAACTTTAGTAAGTTCACTTACAAACAATGGCGTTAGAATTATTTCTAATAAGTAAATCATAATGATCAACAATTATGTCAAGGCAAGCATTTTTGCACTCATCAGATCGTTGGTCGCAGTATATATTGTCAAATAAGTATGTTAATTTTTCTATCACTGATTGATCTAAAGATTTCTAAAAATAATTTTTATTATAAATCAAGTAAATAGTAAAGAAAAGTAATAATTTTTATATTACTTACTTGAGTATACAAATATTCATTTATACATAATAATGCTTGGGCAATTTCAGAGTCTTTTCTAGTATTGAACAATTTTGAAATAAAATTGTCAATTGAATCATACATTTTGAAATATATGTCTAGAACTGAAGTAAATTTTGACAAAACAAAATATTTCATATCAATTGATGAGTCTATTAAAGTGCACTGTTGACAGACTAACTCCATAAGACTTTTGTTAGCTATTAGTTGGTTTGCTAAAACTTTGCGATCCCAATAGAGATTTTTAAAATGATCTAAATCATCACAAATTTCAACAGGTTTTTCAGATAAAATAATACCTAAAATTTTAAATACTGTTTCACAGTGCACTGTATTATTCATAATATTGTATACAACTATTGAAAAATCAGTTTGAGCTTTTAGGCTGATTGCAAATAACAATAATGTAGCACTTTCCAAATATTTTGATTGTCCGATGGCTTTAGTCTGAACTGATTTTGTAATTGATTCCAAGACAAGTGTACAAAATTGTTTAACAGAATCATTATACTGTAAATTATCAAGTTGAAGCCATAAACATGTAATACATCTTAAGAAAACTTCTTGTACGATAAAAGAACAATTAGTAAACTGGTCATAGTTCATTATAAGATCTTCAGTTAATGAAACTAATTTATCAAAATCATCTAATGCAAGTTTTGGTAGATTTTTAACCAAGCTAAACATCTAAAATCAAATTAATTTTATTATTAAAAAATGTAAATAAATTATGTATATTCTATTAACATTGGTTAATAAGTATAAGTAAATATTTTAAATTACCTGTAATAAAAGTCCATGTGTTGTATTTTCTTTTGAACGTTTCATAATTAATTCATTGTATGTTATGTAAAGATGATCAATTAATTTATTTTGTGTAACTTGAGGTGCAATTGATATTGCAGCTAACATTCTAGTTTTCATAACTGGACTTTGAGCGCATTTAAATATATACGGAATGTAAATGGCCAACTTAAAAATAATTAATTTTAATTGTTAATTAATCAACTGTATAATATACAATGATTTGTAAATGAAATGTTTGTATTATTTTAATATAACAAATAACTCATAATCAAAATTTAAATTTACCTGGAAAATACAATCAGTAGCTTCATTAAGTGTTGGATATAGTCTAGCAAGTATTAATAATGTCGGATATAATGAAGGCCTCATGTCCATTGGTGAAAATTTTTTGAATTCATTTAAAAATGTATCATATAACTCTGGATACCTTTGAAAGAATTCTCGACCGGTCATACGATTTTTCCAAGATATTTCAGTAGATGATCGTGGAACACCAAATACACGATTAACTAATGCACTAAGTAATAATGTAGAAGAATTACGAATCTATAAAAATGTAAATGTTTTTTAAAAATTTATTAGCATAAATAAATAGATAAGTTCCAAAGACTTAACAAATTGGTTAGGCTAGACTATCCAATAAAAAGGTTGACTTAAGTATGGAATAACTTTTTTAAATATCAAAGATAGTGTAATTATGATCATAAATATTATACTTACTGGCCACGATGATGAGTTAAATAATACTATAGATATATCAATTGCTCTAGATACAAAAGGACCAACTAGATCTCCTAACTGTGAACATCTAAATAATGCTCTTAAAACATTCAGAGCATGAACCACTCCAACTTTTAAATCTTCATTTATATTCTTATTTTCACACATACTTATCAATGTTTCCATAGTATAATTAACATTTTTTCGTTTATCATGGTTTGTACAGATTAGTGCCTAGAAAATAATTAAGATATTATTATATAAAAATGAATTAAAATTATTATTTTACAAAAAATACTTACTTGAATGATAAATGGCATTCCAGCACTTCTTCTTGTAACACAGAATGATTCATCCAATCCAGTTTTAATCTCAGTTAACACATCTTCAAGATATTTTAGAGGAATTTTGTGTAACGTAGGAGACCTAAACAAAATAAACCAAATATAAGTCTCTTAATTTAATGATGTGAACAATTGTTTTGATAATATGTATATATATATAGAGTGAGTTCATTTTAATTTTATCACATTGGTGTTGATCATTTGGATTCTATAAAATACACTTAATAAATTATTATGTTTAAAATAAAATATAACATTAATTTATTAACCCTTTATTGTTTAATGAAAATGTTAAATAACTAATTTTAAAGCTAAAATAAAAACACTTTCTTTTTAAATATAATTATAGACAGATAAATTACTAGCTTGCTGTAAATATTTTTATATTTTTATATTGACATTTTGTTTATTTTATTTTTATTTTGAGGGGAAAAGCCAAAATTAGTTTAATGTAGACTAGAACATTTTTAAGTTAATGTAGGTTCTCATTGCAAATATGTTTAAAAATTATCAAAATGAATAAATAATTATTTTATTCTTTTATTGATCAATTTTTTCCATTTCTTGAGATGTTAGTAAATAATATGAATAATTATAATTTATAATTACACTGAAGAACACAATGTTAATATTAAATATTAAAAGTATAAAAAAAATTGTATATTAATTGTTAGACACATACATTAATTAGCTTTTAACTATTTAAAACCATGAAAGTAATTCAATTATCCAATACATGATGGTCAAATAAAATGTAAATTTAATATAAGAAGCATAAGTTTAGGTAAAGTTTTTTCTTTTTTATTCCAACAAACAGTGGATTCTATTTAGTAGTCAGATTGTGAAACTCATTATAATACATATAATATATATAACAATTCATCAAGAAAGTTCTCCCATATTTTTTTTTATTTAATGATGAGTTTATTTAAATTCTGATGTGGAGAATTTTTAAGGGCCATATTTTCAAATACTTTCATTTTTTATAACAATAAAAAATCAGCGCTTTGTGTCAACACCAACAATTCATTTTTTTCAAATAATATAATAATCTTTTCATTTTGTACATTTTTAATCAGATAAATTTGTGAAAATATTTTTGTATCTAAATTGAAATTCAAACGAGCATTTTTAGATGGTAAATGATTCTGGTTCTCATTTAAAAACAATTTGAATTTGAATAAATGTATTATTAAGGGAAAACATTGAGGATGACATGGTTAGTGAATCATTGAGTATATTATAATATGTTAGAAAATGTAATGAGTTAAAAATTATCTTAAATTATAGTAATAAAACAAATAATTAGTTTTTAGTATTAATTGTTTTATTTTTTTTTTAAATAATATAACTATAATATATATATATTTTAGTAGTTTATACATACTTCCACATGATAGAGCAAACTTTTAAGTATGCAACATATATTTGTTCAAATGCACCTCGGTGTTTAGTTTCAGAAAGTAATAAAGTTAAGCATGAACATATTTTTGTTATCAGAGCATTGCTTAAGTTCGAATCTTGTGTTTCAATAATACTGACTATATCTGCCAATAATAATGATGATTCTTTTGTCGTACGCCAGCAACAAAGTAGAACCATTTGTGAAGTCACTTGACAATCATTTTGATATAAATCTATATTTTTAAATATTTATTTATCAACTTTTATATTTTACATTTTGTAACATTAGGTTTGATGGATAAAAATAATAAATATATGAAACTGTACTTTACCGTCCATTGGAATAATACCCTCAGGAGATGAATCATTTACAACAAAAGATACAAGTTTTATACATTTTAAACAAGTTGTTGATAAGTTTTCTATGAAAGTAGTCCAACTATCCTTAAAACAATGATTCCTGCAAAAATATTTATTATAATAACTACACTCGAATAAACTTATATAATATAATTTTATAAAAATGATTTTATCATTTTAATTTATTTAAAAATTTTAGAAGTAAAAGAAAACTTACTGCCAATTAAGAGTATTTAGTAAATGTCTTATAGTGTGAATTAATCCATACATTGGTCCTTTTGCTGATGCCAAAGTAAGATTTTCTTCAGCTAGCTCAATTTCTTTTTTAAGGTTGTCCAGTAAATCCAATATAATAGAATATGTACTTTTTTCATGACTAGAATATTATGATATATCATTGAGTTCAAATTTAAAATACATTCACAATAGTCATACACTCGACACCTAATGTATAGCCGATTGGTATTTTGTATTATTATTTATGCATTTTCAATCATATTTGATCAATAATATTTATTTTATAATTAATTATTATATTTATTAATACTAGAGCACTATTTAAGATTCTATGGTAATTACCCAAATAAGGTTGGTTACAATTATATTTATAAAGGCAAAAGTTGAAAAATTTAATTTTTTGGGAGTAATTTGGATTTTGCCCGGTTGTTTTGAGGGTTTCCCGATTTCAACTTTTGCCCGTAACATAATATATGTTATGCAGAAAATATATTTTTACAAAATATGTCATAATGTATTAAAATAAATCAATCAACCAAAAATAAAATGAAGAAAATACTGTAAAAACAGTTAAGCCATTACACACTTGGAATTTTGTAATACACACAATGTTGTCCCCGGTTAAAAGTAAAATAAATAATAAAAGATAACAATTAATTATTTTAATAGTTTTAAACTCACTTTGTATTTTGTTTCAAAAATATAATTACTTCTAATAAATATCCTGCTGTAATAGAATCAGGTGGGCTAGTACTAGATGCTAATATTTTAGATGTTTTCAACATATCTTCAATTATTATATTATTCTATAAGAAAACAAAAATCAATATATTTCATCAATCATGAATTTTATTTTAAACATGAGTTACTATTAAGTAATTACCACTTTGATTAATTCTTGGCTGTTGTAAGTTAATATATCTTTAGCTAATATTTTATTTTGTTCATATGTATCCCATAAACAATTTAAAACTACAGAGAAATTGTTTGATTCATTAAGTCCTATAATACCAGTTGGGAGAAGATATGTTTGAATAAGACGTAATGACTCAAGAGCAAAATTGCGCCTGAAAAAATTAGCATCAGGAAAAAGGTTTTGAAAACAAAAATTTGAGAACCAATGTTGAAAATCTGTGTAGTATTTAAGTAATTTTGAATTTAAAGATTCATCATTTCTAACTGAAACAGAAAATTGACTTTCATTCATTCTTATAAGTGTCTGAAATCAAAAATAAAACAAATCTTATTAAATATTCCATAGTTTTAAATGTTTTATATTTTACTAACTTTTTTAACAAAGCTCAAATTTGTTTGTCTAACAGATGCCTTTTCAGTTTTAATATTATAAATAATAAAGTATTTCATTAATTCCAACTCTTTATCTGTGAATGGTTGAGTTTTTTTTTGACAATCCAAAATAAGATTTACAGCAATAAAACGGACCTAAATAAAATAATATTATGATCATCAATAAACATTACTAAACATCAAATAGACAGTAGACTAGTAATAAGTATACTAATTAGATTTTAAAAATAACTTCTAATGTACATTTTCATCATTATTATGAAGAGCTTTTTTTAATGTTTCAATATTCGTCTGACTCATCCAATTTCTGTCATCATTATTTGTTAAGTAATTTTTTTTTTCTATGTTGAAACAAATTAAATATATTTTTAATGATAACTCATTTTGATTACTTAAACTGAAACATACAACACAACAATATATTAATAATTATTCAACTATAAAAAGTACAATTATTTATACATTTTTACAATCCATACAATTTATTTACATAGAAAAATTAATTTTTTAAAGTAATAATACATAAACTTACTCATATATATGTTTTGAAACATCTGGATTTAGTTCAACAGCCTTAGTAATAATTTGTTCAAAATATTTTATATCTAATTTATCTGTTTTCTTGAATAATGGATGCAACCAATAGTCAAACCAAAGTTTATTTTCAGTTATTGTATAATGGTTCAACATCAAATTTATAAAAACTGTTACAGCCTGTAAATAATTATTTTACATTTTAAATAACTAAATAATTTTATGTTTTACAGTAAATCACTGTTTGATATTTTTAATTAAACATAATTATTAGAAAAAAAATTATAATCTAGAAATGTGATTTATTTTTAAAATACTTTTACTCACTGAATTGTTAGAAGTCATTAAATCTATTAAAGTTTCAGAAATATTAGGTAAATATTTAATAATTGATCCAGAATCAACTTTATCTGATATAATTGATAAAACAACAAAAAATGCTTTGGAATTTTTATCACATGTAGATAAACGTTTCAATACATTATCTAATATATGCTCATCTAAAAGTAAAATAAAATTTTTTTTAAATGTATCATTGGAGAACTAAATATTGTATATACTTGGAAATACCTTTCATTTTTATTATATTTATCATGGCGTCTCTAGCAGAATGCCTTACACCATCTATAAAATGATCCAGGCGTATCCAAAGAAAAGTGATTAATCTTTCAATTTGCTCTTTTTCTAAATTAATTTCACTTTTGGTACATAATCGTTTTAAAAATATAACCAACACTCGGCTTGAAGATATTATAATACTGCTATCATTCAAATTTCTTGAAACAATTAAAAGTATGTATAGGTGTAACAAAATATTAAGTGTAAATAATTAAAAAAATTACTGAATACCTATTACTGGTTTCCATTATAATATCATATAAATTAGAACAAATTGATTTTTCACTGCCTGGTTCAATCATTCTTAATTCTTCACCAGTGAAAGTATTTAATATTGCCACACAAAATCCTAACTTAATCAAATCTGATCGCGTTGAAAGTTTATCCAAACACATCTAAAACAAAAGATCTTATTATTATATTTCTTTTGTAAATGCATTATTTTACCTTCCAGCATTCAAGAGTAGATTTATTTTTGATATGTGAGTATACTATTGAAAGGCAACAGTTAAAAAGAGTTTCCATAGGTAATTGATCACTATCTAATAAATCCATAAAACATGCATTAAAATGTATAGTCTCAGGAAATACATTTTTTTTATAAGCTGTTAGAAAAAAGCGAAAACTTTCATGAATACATCTGATAGCTGATATTTTTTGTGTAGGACAGCTTTCACAACTAAAATATAAATTAAATTAATCATAAATATTGTTTAGATAAACATAAATCTTAAATTAACAATTAACATTTAATTTTTACTTAACAGTAGTTTAAAAATATAAATTAAATACTATATTGGGTGAACAAAATTTTTTATTTCTTTGTAATTTTTTTCAACTAGTAGAATATTAAGTATTATAATGTTTCTTATGAAAACGACAATATTATTTAAATATTCATTTCTGAATAACCTCGTGTATTAAATTATTAAATATTAAAAAAGAATATAGTCCCTACTTTAAATGTATCTATTTGTATATTTTATTGGCTAGTAAAAATATTTTATATTTATAGTTAAGTAAGAATAGCACATGAGGTTGTCTTTTGTCTATACAGTTTTAGTTGGTAGAAATTAAAGGTATATATTTTTTGTTTTTATCAATGTAAATTATCAAGACTGTTCTATAATATATTCAATAAGAAATGCTTACTTACACTAATATTTCATATGATTGACGTAGATTAAGTTCAAAAAATACCATAACTTTGTCAATGCAATTTAAAATAAAATCTGGAAATTTTTCACAACATTCATTTAATGTTTTTAAGAAATATTCTGTTTCAGATAAATTCTGCTTATTTTCCATTTTTGAAATAAACTGACATGAAATAGCAATTGATAATTCTGATCGCCATAGAACTGGACATGTTTTTAAGCATCTGAAAAAATTAAATATTAAATATCCATAACACATCATGTCAATACAATCAAAAAATAAATATAATATTCACTTTGTAACAGTTTGTTTCACTGCATCATCAATACAATGTTCGGTATATATTTTAGCTAGAAATGTTAAGAAGTTGTCAACCAATTCCTTGTTACATTTATCTGAATAACATATCTTGCATACCTAAAGTTACAAAAAAAAAAATTGTATTAAGTCCCCAATACAAATTTAATGAGCAACAATAATTATATTGTTAGGTAATAATAATTACGTGTTGAATGATGTTGATGAGCGAATGAGAATTTATATTACTTATAGAAGCATCATATTCTTGACGGAGCCCTGGAAAATTAATACCCGATTGATTGTTTTATTTATTTTTACTAGTATTTTATGTTGGTTTGTTAATTTATTCTACCTGTGGCTTCTAAAATATTCTTCAACTCATTGATTAGACTTGGATGACAGACATCTGGTCGGTAATTGAGTTGTGAAAAATCTCGTTTTACACTCTTTAGGTTTAACGCACTCATAGCTTTGTTTAATTTAATTCGAATTCAAATAATAATAAATATTACCGGTGTAATATAATATATCGTGTACGGTGTACCTATCTCGGTACCGCGGTGCACATGCCATACACATATTCTTATCTACATGTGCATTAGTACTTTAGTAGTATTTATGAATATATTTTATAATCACGTGATATCACATTATCACTTAAACGGTTATGATAATAAAACAATGTTTTTTAAATTCAAACTTATTTTTACTTTACACTCCGGAGATGCTCCACATACTGCATTATTATATGTCTATATATAGTAGTAAATAGTAGTATTACTACCTACTACATTATGGATTTCTATAATTATAGTTTTTTCTCAATGCTAATACGTGTTCAATATAATATTATATCTACCAGATTGAGTGGCGGAAATAAGGAAAAAGGTCTAGTTCGCAAACATTACAAATGGTTCAATTAAATAATTACACATAGGTAGGTTAACATTTTTGTTTTTTAATCAATATTTAAATTATTTAACATTTAATTAGGTGCTGGTGCCTGCAAATAAAATTGTAACTAAGTAGCTCTATTCTATTTCTATAGGTACGATTAAAATATTCATTTTGAAAGAGAACTTAGAAAATTGTAGATTAAACGATTACTTACAAGAAGGCTTTAATCCTTAAAAATCTCAATTTATACATCTCTCAATATAGTTACTTAACTATAAAGTTACACATATTTTTCCACAAAATAATAACCCAACTAAGAATTATCGTAGGTGAAATTTAGTGAAATTTAAAAAGAAAATATTTTTTGATGGCAATGGGATAATCCGATAATCATCACATCATGATTCATGGTGGTGTTCATGGTGGTTAAAGACTTAAAATGTTAATGTATATTTAAAATAAATAAATAATTACGAATTTGAATATAATAAGTTACATATTTAATGTATAATACCTATAGTTAAAAAAAAAAATAGTGCCAGATTTACATTTGTTTTCTTTCTTTTTAGCAATTACACCGCATGGAACAAACACTGAGCAGAAGCCGGAATTAATGTGAGAATTAATTGTACCAGGTAATTTTTAGAATTCAGAGATTTAAAGTGAACTAAAAATAATAGTTTTGAAATCCAAAGATCTTTAAATTGTTGAGAACTGGAACCGAATTTACATATATTAATATCAAAATAACTGGAACTAAAAATAGAGCCCAAGAACCCGTATTATTAATTCAAAATATCTGTTGTTACATTGTATGATGATACATTAAAAAAATAATGTATTTTTATATTTTTTGTCCATATCTTTGTGACCATTTTTCAAGAATGAGAAGTGCTTTGACAAACTAATATAATTTGTGTTTAATAATTTAATTTTTGCGAAATCTTAACTCTTAAGATTTAAATAACTATTTATATTTAATATTATTTATATATTATTTTGATTTTATATGTATAAAATATAATAGTATTTTATGTATGTACCTATAAACAATTTAATAGTTTAGTGCTTAAAAATACTAAACAAAAAATATTCGGAACCGTTATGTACCGATTTTAATCAAAACCCTAATTTAAGCAGTTTCTAAAATCAGAACCAAAAAAACCAATTAAGAAAAAAAAACCTAAAGAAGCAGTTCCTTATTTAGATTGACAATACGTAGATATTGTTAAAACAATAAACTTAATAAACTCTCTTTATCATGTAGAATAATAGTTTTATATCGGATTTTTAGCTAAAATATTTTATTTTTACCTACTTTACTATAATAAATAAAAAATCTGAATTCTAATTTTAAGAAAAAAATTTTCATGTGGTACCGTAATTGATCTTATATTATATTAATGAATTATTTACCTATACCTATCTAATTAATTAGATCAATTCATAGTTCCTACTTATTTAATAATAATGGAATATAACGCTACAAAATTATTATACATTTATTTAAAAGTGGATTGATACTTCACTTTAATTTATTACAATTTACAACTTGTACTAATGACTATCCTGTATAGGTAGTTGTTACATTAAAAAAATTGTTTTAATTAGTGTGTTACATTTCTACGATATATTTTAATAATATAATTAGAGTTAAAAGATAAATAGAAGTAGCAATTTTGGAATCGGCAGAGTTGGTATTATTTGGGAGTGTATTATTGTTTACATACGTTTGTAAATGTTGAAGTGCGAAGGCTGTTGTACCACAAAATCTTTTAAATATTTTAATGTTCATTCTCCTCGAACTTGACCCATCTAGGAAATCTCTGAATGCCGAGGTAGTGATCCACAAGTATCCGTTTGAATCAAATGCGAAACTTGAAATCCAATCGAATCTCACTTCTTGTATGTACAAATCTTTGATTTCGAAACTGTTTTTCAAAGTGTTCCAGGCAATTACTTTTCTAGTCAAACCTAGATACAAGTTCCCAGTCGTATCCATGATCATAGCAGTCGATGTGTCTGTTTTGAGTCCTTGGTTGTTAACGTAATGACTTATGTCGTTGATGAAAGGCGCATCGAATACACTCAATGGAATTGTAAATAGACTGTCCATTTCTACGGTGGTGAAGTATAACATATTATCAATTGGAGATATAGTTAAAAGTGCTTCGTTATAGTCTTTAACGCTGGACAATAATTTACATTGAAATTTTTGAAAAAATCCTAGGTCATAATTATAAACAATAAACCCAGAATTGGGACCTATATCAGCTATTATAACAGTGAGTGATTTCAAATCGATTGAAATGCCACTAAGTATACTTTGATTAGTGTACATGCTGCTCGGTATCACCGCTGATCGTATCATTCTACCCGTGTTTATGTCCAGTATAAGCAATTTCGGATCGCAGGTGTAATCGGGTTCTTCTAGATCGTAAACCTTACCCACGTCTAACATCCATAAGTGACCTAAATGATCAATTTCGATTTCCTTGATGTTTTGCATCCCAATACAACTACCAACTTTTTGAAGACTTAAAGACGGAAATGGTTGTATAGTACCTCTGTTACTTTTGCATAATGTGGCCAGAACCCCTGGCTTAAACCTGGGTATGGCCATGTACAATGTGTTGTTCCAAATTTTCATTCTGTGCACAAGATTGTTTTCTGGAATATAGGAATGTTCCGTTTCATGAATTGACAAATCTATTTTGTCCCACTGATATACCACGTTTAACTCACATAAACAAACGCTTAAATAAATATTGATTATTAGATATATTATCATTTTGGTTTAAAAGTAATCGTGCGACTGAAGAACTTATAATAGCTAACAAAATGTATACAAGTGTTAGGAGTTTTAACAAAATGTAATTACCACATTCATTTATATTATTTAATATTCTCCAATAACATAGTCGACGGTTATCTGCATATTCAGTTTCAAAAATTCAAAACACAATCACTTCACATAATGGTTGAGTAATTATTCAATGCCACATTATCGAGTGGCATGTACAAAACTACTATTGTTGGTAGATACATACGAGTATTTGCACAATAATACTATAATGATTTAGTGACCATAAATGGACGTAGACCACTATACTATATAATTAGTAGGTCAAATATTTTTCATAGTATTAATACAGGGATTTAAATATTACGATATTGGTATATACCTATAGTTACCTAAAATTAGAATTTACTAGTTACTGTATTGATATTAAATCAAAATTGTTGATAATAATTATTATTTATTTATTTATTCTTTCAAATAAATAGATATTACAACGTCATAATATTTAACAAAATTTAATACAGAATTATTCTAGAACACTAAAATTTCTCGAATTTAAAAATATATTTATTATAATGCCACGATAAAAAATTATTAATTAAATTAAAATAATACTTAGAAAAATATTTTTTTCATAACATCATTATAAATTACTAACTATATAACATAAATAAAAAAATCAGCTTTTAAAAATAATTTCTGTAAAAATACCTAATTTTTAAATAATAAAAAATTAAACAAAATAGGATTAAAGGAATTTTAAATAGGTATTATTAATTTAAAATGAACTAATAATGCTCGTAAATTATACAAAAAAATTAAAAATATTTAAAATAATATTCATAGCTCACGCTAAAATTAAAATATTTTGAAAAAGATGGCTTGTAAGATTGGCATTTTACCTAAAATATACTTAAATGATTGAAAAGTTATATTTTATATAACATTTATACAGTTATGAAACTATGTACGTAAATGCAGTTCAATTATATACATGCTAATGCATTTGTTATTTAAAATTAAATTTTGTATACAATTTTTTTCATATCTTATTATAAGGAAAATTATATAAATATATAAAATAAACATAGTTCAATAGTTTAAAGTTGTTGGTGATTTAAATAAGATTGTATATGTATATAATTTACACATTATAATATATTTCAAACATTGAAAGTAACCTGTTGACCTATACTAGCATATTATAATAGATTTATACATAAATTAGTCATATTGTTTTAGGCGATATAGAAAAGCGTATGATACTATACATGCGGATTTCATGATCTGCTGTTGTTAGGTTAAGCCTAATATGTGAAACGTACTGTGGGACTGTGGGAAAGTAATAACCAATAAGTTTATATAATAATTGGAGTTAGAAACAAATAATTTCGTGGTATCGTACGGTAGAACCTACTTAAACATGTACATTTTATATTATACAAGATTATATAATAATATATAACATGTCTTATACCGTTGATGTGGTCGTCTCGAATACTTTTTTAATAATAAATACTACATAGTAAAAATACATTTAATTATAAAAAAGGTAGACAAGTGGACACCACTTTGCTATACATTATGTATTTATGTGTCAAATTTGAAGTTAATGATGTATCATGGTAAACGAAAAATGATTCTGAGAGGAAACGGTCTATCAGCCTATAGATCTATAAATCAGTATAATCATTGCTCCGTTTAAAATCTAAAAATCAAATATTATGTTCCTTGGCCATAAATTTATTGATTTTAAAACGATGTGTGTATTTATCAAGACAGAATAAATATTCAGCATCAGTTTTTGATTAAATATTTTTTTTTTTGTAATTTATAATATATAAAATATAAATAACCGTAGATGGTATATGGCTACTTGAAATGTTTAGTGCATTAAAACTGTACATTATATAATTTTTTTAAAAATATTTTTCCTTTTTTAAACTATATATTGATAGAAAATTAGAATTTTCAACTTCTTTTTTTCAATTAATATTAATAATAACCTACATATTATAGTATTAATATAATATTACTCCGGCCTTTACCTATAAGTGATATACTGATAATTTATAAATAAAGTGATATATTTATATTATTATTTTTTTTTATTATTTATAACCCCAATTGGATCGTTTGTCACATTAAATCTAAGTAATATTCAATAAAAATAGATACCTACTAATACGAATATACCTAACTAATATATTTAAAAATTTGGTATTCGACGAGTTGATGTTCTCGATGCATTTCGAAACTACTCAATTGATTTTGATGAAATTATGATCAATGTGTGTAATTTTTTTCCGCCATAAGATAGGATATTTTTTTATGCCGGTTAATGACTTCTTTATTATGTTTAGGGCTGTGCGATTATTTAATAGATTATTCGAACAATAGATTATTTTTAACGAATGATACATAATCGTTTAATTGATTAAAAAAAAGCATCTCTTGGCGGGACAGTTATGTAAAATTGATAAGTCATCTATACACCAAATCAGAAATCCAAAAATTGTTTTTATCCTTATGCTAAATGTTAGCATTGTTAGCATTATAGGCAACCAAACTTAATACCGGATGCATTTTGTACGGGCGACAAAGTACACTGGAACAGCTAGTAGTTATATAAATAAATTATAAAAAAATCATAGAAATAGAGGTTAACATCATAGTAACATACCGTTTTCTTTATCATTGAATTAAAATTAATACATCTAATATAGGTAAATACTAACCTACTCAATGATACACGAAGTACATTCATATATTAATAAAATATTCTGTACAATAGAGCAAGTTCATAGATTTTTTTTCATTTGCAAGCTTGTCGTAGTCTATTTATTTGAGTTTGTAAGTGAAACAGTAATATAACTACTATAATCTAATAATTTATTATGAACTATATGAAATGCCCACATAATATTGCTTAATACATAATTTGCATTATTTTTCAACAGTAATGAAAAAAATGTGTGAAATCAGAAATGTATTTTACATTTTAATTGTTTGCTCAGGTACCTAATATATTGTTATTTAGATATTTTTTTTTAAAGATAAATAATAAATATTTTAATTCCATTAATTGGTTAAATTGTCGAAGATAATGTCCTTGCGCATTCTCTTTAATTTATTATTGTTTATAGAAACTCCCTACCTCTATTCACTTTTAAACAGAGTTATATTGTTTTTAATTTCACCAACGAGCAACGATTATTAATATTGAAAGACATCGGTTAACACGAACTATTGTAATATTATAAATGCTAACCTTTTCAAATATCGTAACATACTAGGAGTAGGTATAATAATATTTCACATATAATTTGATATTAGTGTAAATCATTTCATAGTCCAGTACCTATTCATCAAATTTAAATTACATTATGAGTTATAACCTTACAATTGTTTTTAGAATGGTTGATATTAATGTATATACCTTAATATATTATAGTGTATTTAAAATTATATAATAAAGTTATTACTAATAACTTTAATAAAAAAAAATAAAAGTAATAAATTCTCATAAGTTAATGATTGGAGAAGTCATACATTTTGATCTTTTAATTCTAAATAATTTATTCTTTTATTCTAAATCTCATATTATATTTATATATCAATAGTATAATATAAATGTAAAGTAGTACTTTTCCGGAAGCGTGTTTATTTATCATTAGACATTTTTAGTTAATGAATACAACTAACGCTAATTTTTGTTGAACATCATAAATATGTATAGAAGAAAAAATGCATTATGATTAGAGTAAGGGATTTGATATTAATCGTTATATTGTTTAAAATGTTTGCGTATAATTTAATATTAATAATACCTTATCATTCACATTTTACATTTGCACCTATTGAAATGATGAAATACCTTTACCTATATTTACTGTTATAGTTATTCTAAACAATCATTTAGCATAAAAAGTAAAGAATATAAATTATTTCTTCCATTTTACCACATGTTAAGGGTGACAGCATGGAGACCAGCGCTCCACGGACCTTGCGAAAATCAATACCAAAGTCCTTACCCCGGTAAAATCCACTGACACGGAGTGGGACATCTGACCGAACTCGACGTTATGGCTTTTGCATTTTAATATAACACCGTTATGTAGACAAATAGGTTTATTATTTGTTTACTTGTCGGCTAAATGATTCGATTTGCGATAATCGTGTTTGTGCTGTTAACCGATGTTCCGTTTTCACTACAAGAGGAAGATAATGTATTACACATCGGCGGTATATTCCCGATCGGCGGCAAAGGCGGATGGCAAGGAGGTCAAGCTTGTGAGCCTGCGGTTAGGCTAGCTTTGGAAGATGTGAACAAGAATAGTATTCTATCCGGATATCAATTGAAATTGCATTGGAATGATAGCGAGGTAAGTTCTTACCAAATATTTTGTGTTAGGAATATTCACTCATACAGTTATCAAAACAATATTATACTTATAATCTTAAAAAGGTTCATGTTCAATAGGAATAAATATTTTGATTTGAAAAATTATGTATTTATTATTCAATGTTTTTTAGTTTTATTGATTAACAACTCGAGTGTATAATTTGTATTTATATCTGAAGTTATAGATTTAAATAGTTATAAGTATTACATTTAAAATACAAAAAATTAACAAAATAGAATTATAAAACAATTCATTTTCTAACAAACTATTATAATTAATGTATTCTAAAAGTTTTTATAAACAAATTACACGCTTAATGCAATACTCATTATATTATATTTAAAAAGACTAAGTTTTACTTCTAATTAGTCCTTAGTCTATACTATCGTATAAATATAAAATCTAAACAAATACTGTGCATTTTTTTTCTATATTAAAATAATATTTGAAGTGAATTTTTTTTCTTTTGTTAATGTTAATGTTAATTTTTTTTTTTTTTATTGAATATAATTTAACTTTGGCTACATCGACCAAGAGTTATATTACACTGATTCATTTATAATGTTAATTGTATGTGCGTATATGCGTAATTTAATAAAAACAAAATAAAGTGGCAATTTTTTGTTTTATAGTGTGATCCAGGACTTGGTGCATCGGTCATGTATGATCTCCTCTATAACAAACCTCAAAAACTAATGTTATTAGCAGGATGTAGTACTGTATGCACAACTGTTGCTGAAGCCGCAAAAATGTGGAATTTAGTTGTAGTAAGTAAAAACAGCAAATTAATATATAATTAATATACAAAATATATATATTTTATATCAGTGAAGTTTAACTAACATTTTTTATAGTGATAAAACGATAAATTTAGTTATTATATATTAAACTTCTACAATTCATATAAATATATCATATATAAAGATATATCATATTTACTTAAAGTAAAATATATATATATATATAACTTGTAGGATTTAAAATGAAAAATAATTTTGCAGATCTAATATGCGTGTAACATAAAAAATTTTTTTGTACTATAAATTTATGTAATACATTATTGAAGGAGATTTAGCTGGTTTTACGAAAAAAAATGTATAAAAACGTTGAGCTATAAAGTGTTTAAATTATTTTGTATATTCATAATGTACCTATATATATATTATATATTTATTAAACTTTTTTTGTCAAGAAAAAGAACGTGACCAAAGTTTACTTTATATATATTAGAATATATAAACCTAGTATATCTATATTTAATAGTTCACAATCAAATTTAATATCCAGGGGCGCAATTTCAATGAAAAAACTGAAGGTGCTGAAGCTCCTCTATCTTTTTTTAAAATGTTATCTTGAGGTTATGGATACCTGTTACAATTAAAATCTAAATTAACATGAAAAAATTTGATGGTACTAATTTCAAAATTGGGGGTATTAAAAACACTCAAGCCCCCCCCAAATTGCGTCTATGTTAATATCACTAATACAGCAATAATAAATTAAATGTAAAAAATAGTTTTTTTTAATACATCTTTGAAGTGCAACATTTTTTATTAAGTAATTGGTGTTGCCATTCGTTTGTTTTGGATTCAGAGTTTTATCTTTGAAAGTTTGAAATAATAATTTTAGAAAATTATATTTTTATAATACAGATAGGTACAGATAGATTATTGTAGTAAAAATCATAATTTAATTAATCGTATTCAAATAATTCTGAAAGACGTATATGTTTTTAAATAATTTACATATTATATTTTACACTTATTAAAACAAACTAAATGGAGTCGTAGATCACTACACTTATGTGGTACATGATTTAAATTATAATTTTATGTAAGTTAACTTAATTTAATTAAGTTTTTGCTTTAATTATATAGGTATATGATTAGAAAAGTATCATCATTTGTTGACGTCCATATCGTTTACATCAATTATTTCACTATTTTTATAAAACATTGACTTTCTTAAATTGTTTTTCAATAGTTTGTACCTTATTATTGTAATATATATATATTTATTTTGTACATATATTCACTATAATATTTTTTTCAGTTATGTTATGGTGCCAGTTCGCCAGCATTGTCAGATCGAAATCGTTTCCCCACACTGTTTAGAACGCATCCTTCAGCTACTGTTCATAGTCCAACTAGAATCACGTTAATGAAAAAGTTCGAATGGTATAGAATAGCTATTCTTCAGCAAACCGAAGAAGTGTTTATTTCTGTATGTATTTAAAAAAAGTATATTTGTTGTATATTTGGAAATGTAAATTAAAATGTTATCTACAGACAGTGGAGGATATTGAGACTCGATGCAAACAAAATGGCATTGAAATAATTACTAGGCAAAGTTTTGTTAGTGATCCAGCTGATGCTGTTAAAAACTTGCGCAGACAAGACGCCAGGATCATTGTTGGCTTATTTTACGTCGTTGCTGCTAGAAAAGTATTATGTGAGATGTATAAACAGCAGTTATACGGAAAAGCTTATGTGTGGTTTTTTATTGGTAAGCACTTTGAATTATTTAAAATTACTTAATACATAAATTATGCAATTTAAATATTTGTTTGTAAATAATATCTAGGTTGGTATAAAGACAACTGGTTTGAAGTAAATTTGGAAGAAGAAGGAATCCAATGTACAAAACAAGAAATGAGAATTGCAGCTGAAGGTCATATTACCACCGAAGCTCTTATGTGGAATCAAAATATTAACCAAAAGACTATTTCCGGAATGGTAGTATTTTCTTTTTTAAATAACGCTCGTGCCAGTATATTTAAAATATGTTTGTTATTGGGTTAATTAAAATTTAAAAATTAATAAAAATGTAAATGTAAACTACGTAAAAATATTCTTCAAGTGAAGATATAAGAGCAAATATATTATGTTATGAAAAAAATTAATAATATTATTTTATTTAGTTATTAAAGATCTTATAAATTGATCAATATTGAATAAAATGTAATGTTTAATAAAAAATAGTTTGTTGATGTAAATTAACAAATACAAAATATATTAGGTATGTCTTGTGGATTTTGATATAAATTAAATATAAATAAACTTTTGCATATAAATTTACTATTTACATAAGAAAAAATTAATTTTGGATCTACTTTATTCAATCTACTTATTTGTACCTAGTTTAAATAAATCTAACGAGACATTAAACTGTTTTACTAATTTATTATGAATTTACTGAGCTTGGCACCATATAAAACTAAGCATATTATTATTATTTATTATAATTTATAATACAAGTTCAAAATTCTATTTATCAGGGGTCGACAACCATTTTCAAAGGGGGCCCGGATGATTTGAAGAAAAAAACATTTTTAGGTCCAGAAAAACCTTTTTTTTTGTTTATCAAAGTTATTTTAAGTCTATACAGAGATAAATAATGAAAACAATATTAGCATTAAAGTAAAATATTTTTGTTAGTTTATTTATTTTCTCGTCGTAGTTCAGAATCGGACCACGGCTATTTATAATATATATTGAAAATAATAAATACAATATTTTTTATTATTGTTTTAGACTTCTGAAGACTTTCGTAAGAGGCTAGAAAATGTTTTAAGATCAGGCGGTTATGCAATTGATCGGCATCGTTATCCTGAAGGTTATCAAGAAGCGCCGTTAGCATACGATGCTGTCTGGGCTGTAGCATTGGGTATTGAATAAAATTACAAACTATTATTTTGGTTTAATAACTAAAATATTTATTTTGAAACACTAGCTTTTAATAAAACAATGAGTATCCTGGAAAAACAAGGAAAATCAATTACCAGTTTTAATTACAACAATAAAGAAATTGCTGATCATATATATTCAGCTATAAATTCAACTCAGTTTCTTGGGATATCAGTGAGTTTTCAAATAAAAATACATAAAAAAAAATCTATAATTAAAAAACTATTTTAGGGCTGGGTAGCTTTTAGTTCACAAGGTGACCGTATAGCATTAACGCAGATTGAACAAGTTATTGAAGGAAAATACGTTAAGCTTGGTTACTATGACACACAGGCTGATAATTTAACATGGTTCGATAAAGAGAAATGGATAGGTGAGTATTATAAATGTACCTTTTTCACGTTAGTCAATTTAATATTTATGAAATTTTAAATATTCATACTCGTATATGCAACAATAACATTTAGTTTAATAATTCACTTTTACTTTTAATTTTTGAACCCATCACGTTAATGCATTTTTATATTTTAAATAGGTGGAAAAGTTCCGCAAGACAGAACTGTGATTCGCCGTGTATTGCGCACGTTATCGATCCCATTATTGATATGCATGTGGGTAATCACAACTATTGGGATACTTGGTGCAGTTAGTCTTATTATATTTAATGTTCTAAATCATCATAGAAGGTATGTCCCAAATGAAAATCAATTTTTTAAAGTCTATAAAATATAATATTGATTAATATTATTCATTATTTTTATTAACAATGTTTCAGGGTTATCGCTCAATCATATCCAGCTTGCAATACAATTATGTTGTCCGGTTGCGTATTGAGCTTGAGCAGTATTTATTTATTTGGCTTGGACGGTCAGATTATATCACCAGCGGTTTTTCCAAACATATGCCAAATAAAAACCTGGGTGTTGTCAATTGGATTTACTTTGGGTTACGGAGCTATGTATAGTAAGGTGTGGAGAGTGCACAGACTGCACACGAGTCAAAAGAAAAATGCAATTAGGGTAATATTAATATTAATATTTATAGTTTTATTTTATCCTTATTAATTTGATAACTTCCAATTCTAGAAAGCTTTGCAGCCGTGGAAAATGTATTCGATTGTAATATTTTTACTGGCTGTCGATGTTGCAATTCTATTCATATGGCAGTGTATGGATCCATTGAAGCGCGATATACAAGTATTTCCTATGGAAAATCCTTTAAATAGCAACGATGACGTAAAAATAAGACCAGAACTAGAGCACTGTAAGAGTGAAAATCACAATTTTTGGCTAAGTAAGTTTTAAGTCTACATAGTATTTAACATTTTTGTATATTTTATAAATTTATAATTATTAAATTTTAATAATATATATAACAACATCGTTATATTATAAATAGAAATCGATAAGTAAATATGATAATAATTTTTTATCTATTTGTCCAAATAGTTTTTTATTTCATATTTGTGATGGATGATATCACATTGGCGTTCTCCTGTAAAATATTAAATATCACGAGAAGGAGGTTAGAATTAATTGGAATATTTCAAAATAACTTTATTAGTACTTAATCATTGTAGACATTAAATAAGGATAATGGAGATCTATAAGATCCTTAAACATTTTCGTTTAAGCAAAACTAAAAGTTGTACCATTAAATTTTTTAAGTTTTTTTCCGTGTTTATAGTAATTGATTTGATTAATTTGTGGAGTAGTTTTAATCCTTTTAGAATAAGGTACCTATATAATTTAGTAAAATGAGTACATAAATGTGTGAAGTTTTATAATAAGCGTATTTATTGTTATTGTGATTTACATATTGTTTGGATCTCATATGTATATAAATATATAATATTAATACTAATTTTTTGGTTAAAAGTTAAAATGTGTTCTTAAAATATCATTTGGTTAATTATATTGTGTTATTTAAATGCCTTCACCAAAATAGGTTTCTGTTTCATTAATCTTAATTATTCTTTTTTTAAACATCAGTTTAAAAAAAGAATAAAAATATCAATATTTTATATTTCATTTCTTGATTTTTTTTTTAGGTCTAACATTAAGCTACAAAGGATTGCTTTTACTCTTCGGACTTTTTGTCTCGTATGAAACCAGAAGTGTCAAATTGAGACAAATAAATGATTCGCGGTACGTCGGAATGTCAATTTACAATGTGGTTGTTACGTGCTTGATAACTACACCCGTGATTATGGTGACGGCATCACAGCAAGATGCTAGTTTCGCTTTTGTAGCGTTATCTGTTATTTTCTGCTGCTTCCTTTCAATGGCCCTAATATTCGTACCAAAAGTAAGCAATAATAAAAATTAAACTGTGGCAGATAATTAACAGGAAATTTTAGGTTATCGAAGTTATTCGGGATCCTCATGATAAACCGGAATCTAAATATAACCCTGATGCTGGAATGTCAAAAGAAGACGAAGATAAGTATAAGAGACTTATTGAAGAAAATAAACAACTTGCAGCTAAAATAAAAGAGGTACCTTTATTAATAATTAACGTAATATTACATTTTAATTCTTTGATTGTTATAAGCAAAATAAATAAATTTTAAAACTAAGGCTAAAGTGCTCAAATTTTTGTATTGTGTATTTTTTTTTATAAAATATATATATTAATTATTGAATATTAATGGATGAATATAGTTTCAGAACATATTAAAGTTAAAATGTTATACGTTGATATATTTTATATTATAACTAATAAATCTAAGATTTAATTAACTAAATATTTTTAGCTAAATAAATAAATATAAATTACAATGCTTAATTAATTAGATTATAAATAAAAAAATGACAGAAAAAAGTTTTCAAGCAAAAACTATGTCAGTGTATACTACCTAGTTTGATATACGTTATACGTATATATATATATATATATATATATAATATTATATGTACATTTACAAGAAATAAAAACAAAGAAATACGTATACTAAAATCATTTTAATAAACTGTTAGTTCTTATTTTGTTTCTTGAATATAGTATATTGTTGTATTGTTATTATTTTTAAAATTTGTATTAAATTAATCAATTTAACTTATTTAAATGGGTTCGCCATTTAACTGCTGTAATCAATTTTATAGTTATTATTATAAATATAATAAATATATTTTTTTTTTTTTTTTAGAAAGAAGAGCGATTAAAACAACTTAAGTCTGACCTATTCAGTTTAAGGGGCGATACTGATAAGACTGAGCTAAAATGGAACGATGAGTCGCAGTTAACCGAACACTCGTTCTTATCGCAGTCGGTAAATAAAGATACTTTAATTGTAGCTGATTTCATAACTGGCGAAGGTACATCGGACTCAGCGTTCATTGCTGGTACGGCCACTTCTTATTCTAGAGCTAGTGCTTCAGATATGGAATTCTCTGAGTCTTACTTGTGAATTCTTAGATGATATATTTACAATAATATGCTTGAAAACAATCGACCAACAAACAATTTAATCATTTTACTTCATACAGGGTGACTAAAAAAGCTGTTTCTTCAAAAAATAATTTTAAAAATCTTTAAATAAAAGATATAATAACGATACAATCATCATAATTAACAAAATGGTACTTAATAATATACTATATAATAATATATAAATATTATAGCAGTATGTATGAGGAAAACGATTTTCAATTATTTATAAATATTACTTGAACGTTTTAAACAGTGAATATTCAAATACATATAAATACATTTAATTAACACAATACTTGTATTAGCTTATTAGCTTATTTTAATTCCAGTACACTAAGGTCAGTGAAATTCATTCAAAAACAGAGTTTAACGAAATTAATATTTACAGATTAACAATTTGGCGTAAAGTAGTTTTTGAAGATCACTTTATTTATGTTTTAAAATTGAATTCAACGGGAATCCTTTTAACGAAACTTTATTTCAACATCATTGATGATTATTGTTTCACCACAATAAATTATCGATTCTGGTATACGATTTCCACCGTTACAGCGTAAGTTGTATTTCAGAATATTAAAATACAAATTAATTATTATACTCAATTTTTCATAACATCCTTTATGAGATTTAAATGTTATCTGGGTTTTTATTTATTCGATCTTTTATACTATTTTACTTTGTACATCTTATATAATTTTAATATTTTTTTATGGTTCAATAATGTTTTTAGAGTTTAAACTACTTACTTATCCATGATTAAATATTTTAGATAAAGATGTATTTATTTTAAAGAGAAGTTGTCATAAAATTAAATGCATTTTTTTTACAATATCATGAGTGTGATTCACTATAAATACCAAAAATTATCAGGTTTCTATATTACTTAAATATTTGAAGTGGTTGTACTAGATTTACTTTGAACGCCAGTGTAAAGTTATTCTTTCTTAACTTAGTAAACTTTCTATACACATTACTCATATAATCGTATTATACCCAATATTAAAATTTAAACAATAAATAATTTACTTTATCATTGTAAAAATAAAATATAAATCAGCTTACAAACATTTAAATCATTAAAATTATTTTTGTTCACTTTATGGACAGTAAATACTATATATATACAGAATACATATTACTTTTATTATAAGTGAGTTGTATCTATGTTTACATTTTAAAGAACCAATATTGATGAATTGTTGTGCATTTATATAATTATTTCATTCAAATTCACTATAAATCATTCAGCATTGAATTTTTACTGATATAAATTAAATCATATTATCACTTTGTGTGTTAATTATGCAAAACATATCTGATTACTTTCATAAAATGTTACCATGTTAAAATTAAACGGTTTGTTGTCCACTAGATATTATAAAAATATATGAATAATAATCATTTTTTCTGTAAAAAAAATACTTTGTTACAAATATTAATCAACTGTAGTATTGAAATGTGATTATTATTAAAAAAAAATCAAATCCTACAAAAACTATACGGGTTTATTATTTTGTTTTTAAAACTACTGTTTTGCGTAGCTATCAAGAATTGACGAGAACAGTCAAATGTAACCTACAGAATGAGGAGCAGGACACCATCGTTAACGCATTATTTGACTCTACAATTAGACGAAAACGAATTTTACATAATTTAAATAAACACCATCTGCTGTAAAAGTTAATACATTTTGGTTCATGATATTTTGTTTTCATTTAAATTTTTTTTCTTGATTATTAAATGGATAACATCCTACCTGTATTTAGAGGGATAATGTATTAAGTGTTATTCATTAGATGTTTTGTTTTTTGATAAATGAGAATTTTCTAATCGGGAGGTGTGATTTTTTTTAACAGAACAGATGTAATTTTTTTGACAATGTATGCATATTGAGTAAGTCTCAGTGATGTAGAAATGGTAGAATAAGGTAAACAGCTGTTGTGGGTGATATTATCACCACTTATTAATTATTTTAATTTAAACGTAAGTATGGTACTTAATTATATAATACAAACTCTACGTTAAAGCATTCCTATTAATTATTTATAGTATAACGTATGATATGTTAAGTTTTCTCTTATCATAATAAAGCTATCTTTATTTTTTTCTTTAAAAATCGTATTTAATAATTTTTTTAAATTTTGAAAACACATTCATTATTTAGATTATTTAATGATTGAAAATGATTGCAAAACATTTATAGTGCACACTGTTTTTTATCACAATACATTAGTTATCCTATCAATTCCTATATCATTCAAACGTAATGTTTGTATTATTATTTTTTAAACCATTTGTGGTTTGATATTTATATTGTGTTGAACGTGTCAATCAAGTTTCAGCAATCGACAAGTAAGTATCCTATACCAAACTCGCATACTCGTTTATTACAATTTTAAATTATTTCGTTTCTAAAAATTTTTATTATAAAGTAATAGAGGTTTAGCCCAGGATTCTACTTTCTAAATCTTTTAATAGCATATTGAGGTTTATCAAACTCTTAAAAAATCTATTTAAATGTAAATAGCTATAATATTTATACAATATAAATAATGTAGACCTTCTTAATATATTAAATAAAATTATATCAGCGACCGTTATTTCATTTTAACTTTTGATATATGAAAATTACGTATATAGTTGCTCACCGTTAATATATCTATATATTATATTATAGACTATATATATTATGTTTTTGAATATTTTATTTTTAATAAACAATGTTATATACATTTTTCAGTTTTCAATATTTTTTTATTTTTTTTGTATGGATTCAAACAATAAACAGAGTTATTTTCCAATAAAATTATAGTCTAAGAAAAATTCGATTGATCACAAAAATACGTAGATAAATAAAGTAATATGTCGACGAATAAAATGTAAATAATGTAAAAAAAACCTGAATTATTCGTAAAACTGAAGATGTAAATTTATCAATAACATATCATAGTAATTTATATATTGTAAACTTAACTTTAAATTATCTTATAAAATCCACGTTATATATATATCAATTTAAATATTTTAGGATTGTATAAATAAGAATAGAAATTAATTTTAGATCAATATTATCAGATCTATTTACCTACTCACTAGGTAATTATTATAAAAGTGGAAAAAAATTTTGAATAATCACAATTAGTGATTAATTATTGTACATTATTTTTTACTGAAGGAAAAGGTTATTATATTTGTATTGTCCTTCTTCCAAACTATAATAAAATAAATGACCTCAGTATATATAAGAATACAATAATAAAAATAAAAATGTTGTTTAATGTACATTAACAAACTAATATGCATATAGTGTATAAATAAATATACATACAACACATATTATATAATAACATAAACTCCATGTATATTATAAATAATATTATATAATTATTGAATATAAATTGATTATTGGTACTCATAATTTATATTTATTAACCTAGTTCTACGAATCTGTGCGGGTTCTATAATGGTTGATGTTTGAAGTTTAAATAGTTATATGATAATTGTTATTTTTTGTCGTTATTACCTATTATAATATTATTTTTAATTTAAATAAATCATTGATTTTATTTATGTCATTACGACTTTGAGAATAAATTTAAAAGATTTCTGAATTATATGAAGAAATGTCATTGTAAATAATGAATTGTCTAGAAATTCAAGTAGTTATTATGCTCCGAGTACTTTGCAAGTATAAATAAATTCATGAATAATAACAATAATAATAATATTAATAATAATAATTGTTTTCTTAGCATTGTGGTGGACAAACTTTATACATCATCTGTCGTAAGAAAGTAAAAATCATGACGCTACTCGTTTTTAATAAACAAAATACAGAGCATTTTGTTTTGGAATGAGATTAGAACGTTGGGAATATCATGCATAATACTGTTGAAATATTCAAGCCTAAAATAAGAATGTTTCCCTGAAGCAACATGTTTGCATATTATTATATTATTTTAAAATATGTGCCTGCTATGACTAGCAGATGTCACGAGGAATTGGAATATCATTATAATTATTATGAGACCTAAGTCGGTGTTATAAACTTGGTCAGAATAGTTATATATGAATTCATTAAATTCTGAATAAATCATCGTATGAAACACCTCTTTCCACTACTTGGCTGTAACATACCTTACCTTCATACCTCACCAACAACAAAATATATAGATTGTAGAATGTAGATATTAACTATAAGTATAGATTGTTATGAACATGTGTTTGTGATAGTAAATTAATATTAAAATATAAAAAAATACATTGTGTATTTTATTTATTTTTAATATTTCTCACCCTTTTCATGACTATATATTTTTCTCTATTAGCGTATCCTTAAATGCTCCTATTCTTTCCTCTCACCGTCTTGATACGGATATCTCCTCAATACTAAATGGTTCTATCGATACTACTTATCTTCTTTCATCCATCTCTTTTCGTGTTCTTGTCTACACAACAAGATACTACGTCCCTACTAACTACAACCATCCTAGACCCAGAACGCTTCGCCTATTTAACAACACCTAATTTTATAATTTTCATGTATTATATTACCAAAAATTTTTTATTATTATCTTAGTTTTATTTACCACATTACACATTTAGCTTATCGTCGTACTCAGGGGCGTTTTTAGTGGGAGTTGAATGGGACAGTCGCCCTTCCCATATAGCATTTTCCCTTCAATTTTTCGTAATTTTATATCATTATAATTAAAACGTAGGTTAGGTATAATTTGTGTGGATATATATGTATAATATAAATAATATACATACATAATATATGAAGTCTGCTCTCTCTCCCTCTATAAAAGCCATTGGTTATACCTTGTATGTGTATCTATATGTAATAATCATATCGATTATACCTAATATACATGAAAAATGTTGTTTTAATCTGTTTTTTTTACTATTGTTTACTATTATCTATTTTTATAGTACATACTAAAGTACTTATGAACATACTGTGCACTATAGTAATAACTATATGTTCAATAAGCTATATATATATATATATATATTACTAAACTTTGAAATTGTCGTTTGGCGTTAATTAATTCAATAAATAAATAAAATATGCGTTTTAATCGTTTTAGTTTGATTATTTTTGATAGTACGAATGTTACAGTGAAAACGGAGTGATATCATATAACTGATTAATTAAAATATTGGTACGTAGTCAGAGGGTGAACAAATAAGTACAAAATATCTAAAGTGAATTGTCGGAGTCGGACTTATATTGTCTATAATTACCTCGCGTATCCGGGACTAGATCATAGATGGATCATGAATCACGGATATAAAGATTATCAAACAAGACTTATGACTTAAATTGTTAGTTAGGTATTTCTATGTATTATGTTATTAAATAAATAGTAACATAAATACTAATTGATGTCCATAATATAGAGGACTGCCGTGTATTATACAATGAGATGGATTTCACAATACTAATCACTGTTTTCGAAAAGAACTGGCCGAT
The DNA here is from genome assembly GCF_020882245.1 of Rhopalosiphum padi. NCBI lineage: Eukaryota > Metazoa > Arthropoda > Insecta > Hemiptera > Aphididae > Rhopalosiphum > Rhopalosiphum padi. Next base: position 24,478,879 of record NC_083597.1, on the reverse strand, counting down.
ATTTTAATTGTATGGTACAGTGTAGGGCAGCCATACTCAACCTTTCTTTTATTTGGCACACATAAAATATTTTAAAATATTACGCGGGCCGCGCGCAAGTCGAAATGAATAGAACGGAAATTTAAAAAAAAAATAAAAATAAATTTATATATTGTTTATATTTGTATAACATTTGAAAATGTATTATAAAAAAAATTAAATTAAATATTTATTCTAAATTAGTGTGAATTTTAATATTGAGATAGCTATCCTTAAATCCATAATCATCCTTATCGCAAGTGCGTGTGACATACTTTGATTGTTTTGTTATATTTTATATTTATAATAATATTAGTTTTGAAATTTATATGTTTTTATCAATTCAATGAGTTCGGTTCGGGCTACATATAAATCGTTGGAGGGCCGCAGGTTGAGTATCGCTGGTGTAGGGAATCTTGACCTTGCTTAGACCATACACAAGAAAAGGAGTTTGTGTGTGTGTGTGTGTGTGTGTGGTGGGCGTTAACGTCGATCAATGGACTTGGACCCATGGAACAGGAGAACACTATCGCATGATCGTTGTCGATTATAAAAATAAATAAATTAAATACACGTATTTAAAGTGTTCCAGTGTTTCATTCACTTTGTTCGTCACATATTTAAAGTCAAGATTGAAGATCTACTGCTAAAATGTAATAATAATGGTAGGCATATACTATAAATTAATTTTAAAATCATGCGAAAATCTCTTTATTCTCTTCAAATAAATAATACATTTTGACGATTTATAAATTAACCATTTGAAACAAATAAATATAATTGAGACATTTTAAATAGGTATAATATTGTATATACATTATACATTTATGAAATTAGAATACATAGGTAGATACATAAATTATTTATACATTCAAGATCTGTACAAAAAAAAAATTAGAAGTTAAAAATTCAAAATATTTAAAATTCTATTCACTCAAATTTATATCATAAAATAAACATAAATATGAATATTTATACATTATATTTGGAACCTTTTCAAAATATTTATTGTGGTATATGAAAATTAATTCCGAACATAATACATCCTACTGGTGATTGTTAATTTACAAAAAGACCACACATAGTTATTACATAATCCGAATCATATATATTTTTTTTCAGCTGTTGTACTCATATTTATGCATTTTTATTGCTTTTTTAAAATATTGTTTTTTGCTTCCAATATTTAAATTTCAGCATAGCCCATTAGAACTCAATTGTAAAATATTGTGAATATAAATAAAAGAGTGATGCTTTATAAAGGATGAGTCACTGGATTTCTATTACTTATTTATATAACTTAATCAAACCACTTTTTTTTTTAATATTAATTATAAACAAATACTAATAACGCATTTATTTATAATTTAATACACACTTACCTATTTAAATATATTTGGTATTACTATCGTAAATAAGTAATTTTCTGAGATGATCATTATTTTTATTTCTTCATAATATTTATATTTAAATTACTAATGTCAAAAAAGTTGAATATTAATAGTTGACTGTTTAGCATTAGCAGATGTTACTCATTCTTATAATATACAATTTATACCGAACATATAAAAACATCCAGGATACTATAAATTAAATTTTAACATTTTGTTTTAGTATTTGTTTTCATTAATTTTAATTCTTGACTTGAATTTGTACATAATTTATAATATTATTACAAGATAAATCATAAAAAAAGTTGAGTGGTTTAGAAAGATATTTAGATATACTTAGCGTGGTTTAAACAAATTTGATAATATTATGTTATACGTTGTTTAGATTTTAAGAACATTTCATTCGAATTTCGAGACTATTCAATTATTTTAAAACCCAAGTGTATATTACTTCGAATAACGTGTCCACAAATAATGTTTTAAAAATAAAAATAACCATTAACCGGGTTAATGATTATTGTCTTGTAAGTTGAAAAAAAAATGCACCACTCTCACCCCAAGGGAGAGAGCTGGTTTCAGCTGGTAAGTTCGGCGAACATAACTTTTGTCGGCGACCCGTTATTATGTTGTATATCAGTATATGTACATTATACAATGCACACACACACTCACTCACCAAGCCATCCACCCACCCATACAAACACCGTTCTCGAAACAAAACGTCACCGGCATTATGTATAATAATATTAATATTATAATGTTTAACGAATTGCCCGGCGATTTATTGTGTATTATATTGTATTAACCGCGCGCGCTGGGCAGAACGTCGTCCGCAGAAACGCGCGTATACAGAAATCCGCCCGGCGTCCTGCAGGACGAGCGCGCCAGTTGTTTATCATGCAAATTGTGACCAGTAAACAATGGCCGCTCACAATATCGGTTTGGGGAAATTACTACTACTACAACTACTGCTACTGATGACGCCGATGCTGCGAAAGAGTGGGTGGACCAGAGAGCACGGCGAGCGGTAACGCCGCGCACCCATTGTCCGTCGCACAGGACGAAAGAGAGAGAGAGAGAGAGAGAGTGAGTGAGAAAAAGGGGAGAGATGTGCCGCTGCTGCAGTCTTCACGTAATATCATTATAATTATTGTTATATTCATATACATATTTCGGCATGTAAATTTTCGTCGCTGAAGCTTCGGAAACCGTTCCAAATACGACCCACTCGGCCGAGGTTTATCACCTTAAAATTTAATACCCTTTCTTCTCTCTTATACGCCTTTTCACGTCGTCCTCGTCGCCGTCACAAGTGTATAATCGTCTAGTAATTTATATGCACCGCCGCGTAGTTCACGCAACCCGTTGTGTGCATATAGATAGAGATGCAATCCCGGAAGGACGGAAGTCACGAACTCGGACTCTGTACAACGTACAAACACACATACAAACAAACACGCACAAAGTGGTTTTTGAGAAAATTAATAATTAACAGCGTTTGTCGTTAGCAGTGTGTATAATAAGCACGAATATAGAGAATAATGAAATTTATCGTTTTTGCCCCAAAAAATCATGACGTATAATAATGTAATAGGTATATGTATCTGTTAATAAAATCCAACGAGTTGTTTCAGTAGTTGTTAATGTAAACATTTAATCAAAAAGTAAACATATTATACTTTTTTCATTATAACAAACACATAAATACATAATATATGTGTACATTAAACAATTTACATTATATAGGTACGCCATGTATAAATAATTGTTTAGAATTTAAATTAAAACGTGTACTTATACAACAACGTTGTATACATACTAAATAGGAGATCGGTACGATTCGTTCGGGGTGAAACATATTTTTGCAACGTTTAGCGCGGAAAACATCATTTATTCTCTATAAATTTAATAACGAAATACACTATTCGCTCATAGTTTTAATTGTATTCCACAGTCCCGTTAACACATTGCATAATAGTAATATAGATTTAAATTAAAACGAAAAAATAAGTTGGATCCGACGAACAGCGAGTGTCTGATATCACAGATGATGCGCGTTATAAATTATAATATAATAGTCACAAGCAATTTATCAAAACTAAATAATTAATAATATTTACGATCATTGCCATTTAAATAATTCACTACCATGAAATAAACTAAAAATGTTGTGATTTCCTATTTTATATTATGTTGCTATACTCAAATTTGTTTTAATAGTACTGTGGGGAACAAAAAATGTAAATTTCAACAATATAAATAAACATTTTTTTCTTTATTTCAGACGACCCATTTTTTTAATGTAAATTTTAACTCTTAACAACTTTGAAAATCCATGCGTACTCTTAAATCAACTTAAAAATACAGTTTTTATCACCATTAATAAAACTGATGGAAATTAGTGTTTTAATGTACCTATGTTTTTTAAACTGGTGATTTTGTTAGCTAAATACCTATATTAGATATTGATTATTTTTACTTCACTTAATACAGTAATTTAAATCTTATTAAATTAATTAATCTTAATATTGTATGATAATATTAGCTTAAATTTATTTACAGAAGCAAAAAATCCAA